>NC_083328.1:49843257-50143257 GCF_963455315.2 Globicephala melas | reverse complement strand
ACTAAAAACAAAGAAAAATTATTGAAAGCAACAAGGGAAAAATGACAAACAACATACAAGGGAACTCCCATAAGGTTAACAGCTGATTTCTCAGCAGAAACTCTACAAACCAGAGGGATTGGCATGATATACTTAAAGTGATGAAAGGGAAGAACCTACAACCAAGATGACTCTACCTGGCAAGGATCTAATTCAGATTCGACAGAGAAATCAAAAGCTTTACAGAGAAGCAAAAGCTAAGAGAATTCAGTACCACCAAACCAGCTCTACAACAAATGCTAAAGGAAATTCTCTAAGTGGGAAACACAGGAGAAGAAAAGGACCTACAAAAACAAACCCGAAACCATTAAGAAAATGGTCATAGGAACATACATATTGATAATTACCTTAAACGTGAATGGATTAAATGCTCCAACCAAAAGACATAGGATTTCTGAATGGATACAAAAACAAGGCCCCTATATATGCTGTCTACAAGAGACCCACTTCATACCTAGGGATACATACAGACTGAAATTGAGGGGGTGGAAAAAGATATTCCATGCAAATGGAAATAAAAGGAAAGCTGGAGTAGCAATACTCATATCAGATAAAATAGACTTTAAAATAAAGAATGGAGAGGGAGCTTCAAGATGGCGGAAGAGTAAGGCGCGGAGACCACCTTCCTCTCCACAAATACATCAGAAATACATCTACACATGGAACAACTCCTACAGAACATCTACTAAACACTGGCAGAAGACCTCAGACCTCCCAAAAGGCAAGAAACTCCCTACGTACCTGGGTAGGACAAAAGAACAAACACCGACAAAAGAATAGGGATCGGACCTGCACCACGGGGAGGAAGCTGTGAAGGAGGAAAGGTTTCCACACACTAGGAAGCTTCTTTGTGGGGGGAAATTGCAGGTGGCAGAAGGGGGGAGCTTTGGAGGAGAGTGCCGCAACAGGGGTGCGGAGGGCAAAGCAGAGAGATTTCTACACAGAGGATCGATTTTGAACAGCCCTCACCAGCCTGAGAGGCTTGTCTGCTCACCCACTGGTGCAGGCGGGTGCTGAGAGCTGAGGCTCAGGCTTCGGCCGGATCCCAGGGAAAGGACTGGGGTTGGCTGTGTGAACACAGCCTGAAGGGGCTAGTGTGCCACAGCTAGCCGGGAGGGAGTCCGGGAAAATGTCTGGAGCTGCAGAAGAGGCAAGAGACTTTATCTTGCCTCTTTGTTTCCTGGTGCGTGAGGAGAGGGGATTAAGAGTGCTGCTTAAAGGAGCTCCAGAGATGGGCATGAGGCGCAGCTATCAGCGCGGACCCCAGAGACAGGCATGAGCCACTAAGGCTGCTGCTGTAGCCACCAAGAAACCTGTGTGCAAGCGCAGGTCACTATCCACACTTCCCCTCCCAGGAGCCTGTGCAGCCTGCCACTGCCAGGGTTCTGTGATCTAGGGACAACTTCCCGGAGAGAACACACAGCATGCCTCAGGCTGGTGCAACGTCACGTTGGCCTCTGCTGCCACAGGCTCGCCCCGCATCTGTACCCCTCCCTCCCCCCGGCCTGAGTGAGCCAGAGACCCCCAAATCAGCTGCTCCTTTAACCCCTTCCTGTCTGACCAAAGAACAGATGCCCTCTGGTGACCTACACGAAGAGGTGGGTCGAAATCCAAAGCAGAACCCCGGGAGTTGTGTGAACAAAAAGAGAAAGGGAAATTTCTCCCAGGAGTCTCAGGAGCAGTGGATTAAATCTTCACAATCAACTTGATGTAACCGGCATCTGTGGAATACCTGAATGGACAATGAATCATCCCAAACTGAGGAGGTGGATTTTGAGAGCAAGATATATTATTTTTTCCCCTTTTCCTCTTTTTGTAAGCATGTATGTGTATGCTTCTGTGTGTGATTTTGTCTGTATAGCTTTGCTTTTACCATTTGCCCTAGGGTTCTGACTGTCCGTTTTTTTATTATTACTTTAAAAATTATTTTTTCTTAATAATTTTTAAAGTTTTATTTTAATAATTTTATATTATTTTATTTTACTTTATTTTATCTTCTTTCTCTCTCTTTTTATTTTCTCCTTTTTATTCTGAGCCGTGTGGAGTACAGGCTCTTGGTGCTCCAGCCAGCCATCAGGGCTCTGCCAATGAAGTGGGAGAGCAAAGTTCAGGACACTGGTCCACAAGAGACCTCCCAGCACCATGTAATATCAAACAGCAAAAATCTCCCAGAGATCTCCATCTCAACACCAAGACCCATCTCCACTCAGCAAGCAGCAAGCTACAGTGATGGACACCCTATGCCAAACAACTAGCAAGACAGAAACAGAACCCCACCCATTAGCAGAGAGCCTGCCTAAAATCATAATAAAGCCACAGAAACACCAAAACACACCACCAGACGTGGGCCTGCCCACCAGAAAGACAAGATCCAGCCTCATCCACAAGAACAAAGGCACTAGTCCCCTCCACCAGGAAGCATACACAGCCCACTGAACCAACCTTAGACACTGGAGACAGACAACAAAAACAACGGAAACTGCGAACCTGCAACCTGCTATAAGGAGACCCCAAACACAGTAAATTAAGCAAAATGAGAAGACAGAGAAACACACAGCAGATGAAGGAGCAAGGCAAAAACGCACCAGATATAACAAATGAAGAGGAAATAGGCAGTCTACCTGAAAAAGAATTCAGTATAATGATAGTAAAGATGATCCAAAATCTTGGAAATAGAACGGAGAAAATTCAAGAAACGTTTAACAAGACCTAGAAGAATTAAAGAGCAAACAAAGAGAGATGAACACAATAAACGAAATTAAAAATTCTCTAAAGGGATCAATAGCAGAATAACTGAGGCAGAAGAACAGATAAGTGACCTGGAAGATAAAATAGTGGAAATAACTACTGCAGAGCAGAATAAAGAATGAAAAGAATTGAGGACAGTCTCAGAGACCTCTGGGACAACATTTAATGCAGCAACATTCGAATTATAGGGGTCCCAGAAGAAGAAGAGAAAAAGAAAGGGACTGAGAAAATATTTGAAGAGATTACAGTTGAAAACTTCCCTAATATGGGAAAGGAAATAGCTAATCAAGTCCAGGAAGCACAGAGAGTCCCATACAGGAAAAATCCAAGGAGAAACATGCCAAGACACATATTAATCAAACTATGAAAAATTAAATACAAAGAACAGATATTAAAAGCAGCAAGGGAAAAACACCAAGTTACACATAAGGGAATCCCCATGAGGTTAACAGCTGATTTTTCAGCAGAAACTCTGCAAGCCAGAAGGGAGTGGCAAGACATATTTAAAGTGATGAAAGAGAAAGACCTACAACCAAGATTACTCTACCCAGCAAGGATCTCATTCAGATTTGATGGAGAAATTAAAAGCTTTACAGACAAGCAAAAGCTAAGAGAATTCAGCACCACCAAACCAGCTTTACAACAAATGCTAAAGGAACTTCTCTAGGCAGGAAACACAAGAGAGGGAAAAGACCTACAATAATAAAACCCAAACGATTAGGAAAATCGTAATAGGAACATACATATCGATAATTACCTTAAATGTAAATGGATTAAATATGCCAACCAAAAGACATAGACTGGGTGAATGGACAAAAAACTAAGACACGTATATATGCTGTCTACAAGAGACCCACTTCATATCTAGGGACACAAACAGACTGAAAGTGAGGGAATGGAAAAAGATATTCCATGCAAATGGAAATCAAAACAAAGCTGGAGGAGCAATTCTCATATCAGACAAAATAAACTTTAAAACAAAGACTATTAAAGAGACAAAGAAGGACACTATGTAATGATCAAGTGATCAATCCAAGAAGAAGATATAACAATTGTATATATTTATGCACCCAACATAGGAGCACCTCAATACATAAGGCAAATACCAACAGCCATAAAAGGGGAAATCGACAGTAACACTATCATACTCAGGGACTTTAACACCCCACGTTCACCAATGGACAGATCATCCAAAATGAAAATAAATAATAAATAAGGAAACAAGCTTTAAATGATACATTAAACAAGATGGGCTTAATTGATATTTATAGGATATTCCATCCAAAAACATCAGAATACACATTCTTCTCAAGTGCTCATGGAACATTCTCTGTGATGGATCATATCTTGGGTCACAAGTCAAGCCTTGGTAAATTTAAGAAAATTGAAATTGTATCAAGTATCTTTTCAGACCACAACGCTATGAGATTAGATATCAACTACAGAAAAAAATCTGTAAGAAATACAAACACATGGAGGCTAAACAACACACTACTAATAACCAAGAGATCACTGAAGAAAACAAAGAGGAAATCAAAAAATATCTACAAACAAATGACAATTAAAACATGACGACCCAAAACCTATGGAATGCAGCAAAAGCAGTTCTAAGAGGGAAGATTATAGCTATACAAGCCTACCATAAGAAACAAGCCTACCAAATAAACAAACTAACCTTACACCTAAAGCAATTAGAGAAAGAAGAACAAAAAAAATCCCAAAGTTAGCAGAAGGAAAGAAATAATAAAGATCATATCAGAAATAAATGAAAAAGAAATGAAGGAAACGATAGCAAAGATCAATAAAACGAAAAGCTGGTTCTTTGAGAAAATAAACAAAATTGATAAACAATTACCCAGACTTATCAAGAAAAATAGGGAGAGGACTCAAATCTATAGAATTAGAAACTAAAAAGGAGCAGGAACAACTGACACTGCAAAAATACAAAGGATCATGAGAGATTATTACAAGTAACTCTATGCCAATAAAATGGACAACCTGGAAGAAATGGACAAATTCTTAGAAATGCAAAACTTTTCAAGACTGAACCAGGAAGAAATAGAAAATATGAACACACCAATCACAAGCATTGATATTGAAACTGTGATTAAAAATCTTACAACAAACAAAACCCCAGGACCAGATGGCTTCACAGACGAATTCTACCAAACTTTTAGAGAAGAGCTAACACCTATCCTTCTCAAACTCTTCCAAAATATAGCAGACAGAGGAACAGTCCCAAACTCATTCTATGAGGCCACCGTTACTCTGATATCAAAACCAGAAAAAGGTGTCACAAAGAAAGAAAACTACAGGCCAATATCACTGGTGAACATAGATGCAAAAATCCTCAACAAAATACTAGTAAACAGAATCCACAGCACATTAAAAGGATCAAACATTATGATCAAGTGGGGTTTATCCCAGGAATGCAAGGATTCTTCAATATATGCAAGTTAATCAAGGTGATACACCATATTAACAAATTGAAGGAGAAAAACCATATGACAGGGCTTCCCTGGTAGCGCAGTGGTTGAGAGTCCACCTCCCGATGCAAGGGACACAGTTTGTGCCCCGGTCCGGGAAGATCCCACAGCCGCAAGCAGCTGGGCCCGTGAGACAAGGCCACTGAGCCTGCATGTCCGGAGCCTGTGTTCCACAACTGGAGAGGCCACAACAGTGAAAGGCCCATGTACCACAAAACAAACAAACAAACAAACAAACAAAAATATGATCATATCAATAGATGCAGAGAAAGCTTTTGACAAAATTCAACACCCATTTATGATAAAAACCCTAAAGAAAGTAGGCATAGAGGGAACTTTCCTCAACATAATAAAGGCCATATATGACAAACCCACAGCCAACATCGTCCTGAATGGTGAAAAACTGAAACAATTTCCAGTAAGATCAGGAACAAGGCAAGGTTGCCCACTCTCACCACTATTATTCAACATAGTTTTGGAAGTTTTAGCCACAGTAATCAGAGAAGAAAAAGAAATAAAAGGAATCCTAATTGGAAAAGAAGAACTAAAGCTGTCACTGTTTGCAGATGACACGATACTATACATAGAGAGTCCTAAGATGCTACCAGAAAACTACTAGAGCTAATCAATGAATTTGGTAAAGTTGCAGGATACAAAATTAATGCACAGAAATCTCTGGCATTCTTATACACTAATGATGAATATCTGAAAGTGAAATCAAGAAAACACTCCCATTGACCATTGCAACAGAAAAGAATAAAGTATCTAGGAATAAACCTACCTAAGGAGACAAAAGACCTATATGCAGAAAACTATAAGACACTGATGAAAGAAATTAAAGATAATACAAATAGATGGAGAGATATACCATGTTCTTGGATTGGAAGAATCAACATTGTGAAAATGACTCTAGTACCCAAAGCAATCTACAGATTCAATGCAATCCCTATCAAACTACGACTGGCATTTTTCACAGAGCTAGAACAAACAATTTCACAATTTTTATGAAAACACAAAAGACCCCGAATAGCCAAAGAAAACTTGAGAACAGAAAATGGAGCTGGAGGAATCAGGCTTCCGGACTGCAGACTATACTACAAAGCTATAGTAATCTAGACAGTATGGTACTGGCACAAAAACAGAAATATAGATCAATGGAACAGGATAGAAATCCCAGAGATAAACCCACGCACATATAGTCACCTTATCTTTGATAAAGGAGGCAGAAATGTACAGTGGAGAAAGGACAGCCTCTTCAATAAGTGGTGCTGGGAAAACTGGACAGGTACATGTAAAATTATGATATTAAATCACTCCCTAACACCATACACAAAAATAAGCTCAAAATGGATTAAAGACCTAAATGTAAGGCCAGAAACCATCAAATTCTTAGAGGAAAACATAGGCAGAATACTCTGTGACATAAATCACAGCAAGATCCTTTTTGACCCACCTCCCAGAGAAATGGAAATAAAAACAAAAATAAACAAATGGGACCTAATGAAACTTCAAAGCTTTTGCACAGCAAAGGAAACCATAAACAAGACCAAAAGGCAACCCTTAGAATGGGAGAAAATATTTGTAAATGAAGCAACTGACAAAGGATTAATCTCCAAAATGTACAAGCAACTCATGCAGCTCAATAACAAAACAACAAACAAACCAATCCAAAAATGAGAAGATGACCTAAATAGACATTTCTCCAAAGAAGATATACAGACTGCCAACAAACACATGAAAGAATGTTCAACATCATTAATCATCAGAGAAATGCAAATCAAAACTACAATGAGATATCATCTCACACCAGTCAGAATGGCCATTATTAAAAAATCTATAAACAATAAATGCTGGACAGGGTATGGAGAAAAGGGAACACTCCTGCAGTGCTGGTGGGAATGTGAATTGGTTCAGCCACTATAGAGAACAGTATGGAGGTTCCTTAAAAAACTACAAGTAGAACTACCATATTACCCAGCAATCCCACTACTGGGCATATACCCTGAGAAAACCATAATTCAAAAAGAGTCATGTACCAAAATGTTCATTGCAGCTCTATTTACAATAGCCAAGAGTTGGAAACAACCTAAGTGTCCATCATCGGATGAATGGATAAAGAAGATGTGGCACATATATACAATGGAATATTACTCAACCATAAAATGAAATGAAATTGAGCTATTTGTAATGAGGTGGATGGACCTAGAGACTGTCCTACAGAGTGAAATAAGTCAGAAATAGAAAGACAAATACCGTATGCTAATACATACATATGGAATTTAAGAAAAAAATATGTCATGAAGAACCTAGGGGTAAGTCGGGAATAAAGACACAGACCTACTAGATAATGGACTTGAGGATATGGGTAGGGGGTAGGGTAAGCTGTGACAAAGCGAGAGAGTGGCATGGACATATATACACTGCCAAACGTAAAATAGATAGCTAGTGGGAAGCAGCCGCATAGCACAGGGAGATCAGCTCGGTGCTTTGTGACCACCTAGAAGGGTGGGATAGGGAGAGTGGGAGGCAGGGAGATGCAAGAGGGAAGAGATATGGGAACCTATGTATATGTATAACTGATTCACTTTGTTATAAAGCAGAAACTAGCACACCATTGTAAAACAATTATATTCCAATAAAGATGTAAAAAATTAATTAATTAATTAATTAAAAAAAAAAGAGTCATGTACCAAAATGTTAATTGTACCTCTATTTACAATAGCTAGGACATGGAAGCAACCGAAGTGTCCATCAACAGATGAATGGATAAAGAAGATGTGGCACATATATATAATGGAATATTAATCAGCCATAAAATGGAATGAAACTGAGTTATTTGTAGTGAGGTGAATGGACTGACAGACTGTCATACAGATTGAAGTAAGTCAGAAGGAGAAAAACAAATACTGTATGCTAACACATATGTATGGAATCTGTAAAAAGAAAAACAAATGGTCAGAAGAACCTAGGGGCAAGACAAGACTAAAGATGCAGACCTACTAGGAATGGACTTCAGGATACGCGGAGAGGTACAGGTTGTCTGGGACAGGGTGAGGGAGTGGCATGGACATATATACACTACCAAAGGCAAAATAGATAGCTAGTGGGAAGCAGCCGCATAGTATAGAGAGATCAGCTCTGTTCTTTGTGACCACCTAGAGGGGTGGGATATGGAGGGTGGGAGGCAGGGAGATGCAAGAGGGAAGAGATATGGGGACTTATGTATATGTATAACTGATTCACTTGGTTATAAAGTAGAAACTGACACACCATCGTAAAGCAATTATACTCTAATATAGGTGTTCAGAAAATAAATAAATAAAAGATAAAGAATGTTACAAGAGACAATGAAAGACACTACATAATGATCAAGGGATCAATCCAAGAAGGAGATATAACAATTATAAATATATATGCACCCAACTTAGGAGCACCTCCATACATAAGGCAACTGCTAACAGCTATAAAAGAGGAAATCAACAGTAACACAATAATAGTGGGGGAGTTTAACACCTCACTTACACAAATGGACAGAACATCCAAACAGAAAATTACTAAGGAAACACAAGCTTTAGATGACACAATAGACCAGAGAGATTTAATTTATATTTACAGGACATTGCATCCAAAAACAGCAGATTACACTTTCTTCTGAAGTGCACACGGAACATTCTCCAGGAGAGAGCATATCTTCAGTCAAAAATCAAGCCTCAGTAAATTTAAGAAAATTGAAATCACATCAAGCATCTTTCCTGACCACAGTGCTATGAGATTAGAAATCAGTTACAGGGGAAAATATGTAAGAAACACAAACACATGCAGGCTAAACAATGTGCTACTAAATCACCAAGAGATCACTGAAGATAGCAAAGATGAAATCAAAAAATTCCTAGGGACAAATTACAATGAAAACATGACGATCCAAAACTGAAGTGATGCAGCAAAAGAAGTTCTAAAAGGGATGTTTATAGCAATACAAGCCTACCTCAAGAAACAAGAAAACTCTCAAATAAACAATCTAAACTTACACCTAAAGAACTAGAAGAAGAAGAACAAACAAAAGCCAAAGTTAGTAGAAGGAAAGAAATCATAAAGATCAGGGCAAAAATAAATGAAATACAAACAAAGAAAACAATAGCAAAGATCAATAAAATTAAAAGCTGCTTCTTTGAGAAGATAAACACAATTGATAAACCATTAGCCAGACTCATCAAGAAAAGGGGGAGAGGACTCAAATCAATAAAATTAGAAATGAAAAAGGAGAAGTTAAAACAGATACTGCAGAAATACAAAGCATCCTAAGAGACTACTACAAGCAACTCTATGCCAATAAAATGGACAACCTGGAATATATGGACAAATTCTTAGAAAGGTATAACCTTCCAAGACTGAACCAGGAAGAAATAGAAAATATGAGCAGACCAATCAAAAGTATTGAAATTGAAACTGTGATTAAAAATCTTCCAACAGGGCCTTCCCTGGTGGTGCAGTGGTTGAGAGTCCACCTGCCAATGCAAGGGACCTAGAAAAATTCTACAGAGGTACCTGTTTGCAGGGCAGAAATAGAGACACAGATGTAGAGAACAAACATAAGGACACCAAGGGGGAAAAGTGGTGGGGTGCTGGTGGTTGTGAGATGAATTGGGAGTTTGGGATTGACATGTATACACTAATATGTATAAAATAGATAACTAATAAGAACATGCGTAAAAAAAATAAATTAAATAAAATTCAAAATAAAAGACCCAGCACAGACAAAATTAAAATAATAAAATAAATAAATATTTTAAAAAAGTAGAAAAGTGAAGCTCTCTATTATAATTTCTAATAGTAATCTACATAAAACATTACCTGTCCAATCCCTTTTCGTAAAGTAATAGTTCTTAACCTTGGCTGTATATTGAAATCTCCTAATTAAAAAAAAAATCACTGATGCTTCAGTCTCACCCTTAGAGTTTCTGATGTAATTAGTCTGAGGTGCAGCCTGGCAGAGGATTTTAGAAACCTTCGTGGTGATTCTAATGTTCAGGCATGTTGGGAAGCAAAAAGGGTAATAGCTTTTCAACCAGGCTTTCCTGGTTTTGTTATTTTTGTTATTCCTTGGCACGTATGAAGATAAATTACAAATTTACACTTCCCTTATGGTCTCATGTCAGTCTTGGGTCTATTTTCCCACAACTCCGTTTCTCTCCTTCCCCTGTTCTAAGCTGCGCATTTCAGAGGGCTGATACTCATAGACTCTTTCCTGGGCTCCTGTGACAGGTAAAACTTTTGCTAAAAGTTTTGTAGTTTTACCTCTTATATTTAGTTCTTTGATCCATTTTGAATTAACTTTATGTGTAAGATGTGAGGTAGAAGACATTCTTTTGTATATAGATATCCAGCTGTCCCAGTATCATTTATTGAAAAGACTATTCTGTCTCCCCTTGAATTGTCGTGGCAACCTTGTTAAAAATCATTTGACCATAAATGTATTGCTTTATTTCTGGACTTTCAGTTTTATTCTATTTATCTATTTGTCTATCCTTATGCCAGTACCATACTCTTTCATTTACTGTAGCTTTGCAGTAAGTTTTGAAACAGTTCTCCAACTCTGTTCTTTTTCAGTATTATTTTGGCTGATCCATGTCCCTTGCATTTCCATATGCATTTACGGATGAGTAGTCAATTTCTGGGAAAAACGTGGCTGGGATTTTGATAAGGATCGTGTTGAACCTCTAAATTAGTTTGGGGAGTGCTGCTGTCTTAATGATGTTAAATCTTCCAATCCATGAACATGGGCTTTCTTATCATTTATTTAGGTTTTTAATTTCTGTTGACAATGCTTTGTACTTTTCAGTTACAAACCTTGCACTTTTTTTGTTAAATTTTTCCCAAATGTATTATTCTTTCTGATGCTATTATAGATTGAATTGTTAATTTCATTTTGTGGCCTTGCATTATAAAATCTGCCTTTTTCACAAGGTCTCCAGATGATTCTTACGTACTCTGACAGTTTGAGAAGTGCTACTCTATTCAATAAACTCAACCCAAATAATATTCCATACAACACTGCCAAATTCTGTCCCCCAAAGCTGCCAGCTCTCCAATAAGAAGTGACTTCAAGAGCATAGTTTACAGGAAACAGAGGCAGGTCCATAGATACTACTTAACTGAGTGAATTAAATCTTTTAAATAAGAGGAAGCAACTAGTTAATATAAATAGAGTTTTGTTTTAATTTTTATGCAATGAAAAACTCATATTAAATATCCATTTAATTTAGGAGGAAACTACAGTGTTGACTTTTCCCTGAATTACGTGAATCATTATATGTGATTATAATATAATTATGTGAAAGAATTATATTGATAATTATTAATTCTTCATTTCATTTCTATTGTATTTTTCATTCTTTTTTTCCAATAATAGCAACAATTACAACAGTTATACCTTATAGTGAATATGTTTACTACACCCTGTTCTGCCTTCTGGTTTTAGATATGAACACCAATTACCTCCATGACTTTCAATAACTCACTTTATCTTTCTAACTTGCAATTTCCTCAACTGAGTAATGTAGAAAATGGACCAGATTTCTCTAGCATCTCACTCTTTTAGCTCTACATTAGATAATTCTGAATTTCTCTCATGTCCAAATATACCATTTAATTTTATGAACAATGTATTACAGAATTAGTCACTTATGAATAGTATAAAGCATGATTCAGAATGAAGGTGCTGAGGTCTGACATTTTTATACATAAATACAGTTACAGATCAAATTCAACACAGCACTTATAGTCATAATATATTCTCTCTGCTTGCAATGTCCTTTTAGCAAACAATAGTTAATGAAACAAATTAAACAAAATGCAATTTAAAAAATAATACTGAGAGTCCTTTGAAGTTAGTTAAAAGGGTATTTATTTACATATGTCTTCCCCAAATTAACACTTTTCTGTATATTTAGTAGTCATTTTCTTTTCCCCCAATTTCACACTAATAATTTTATAAAAATCAATGTGTAAATTACTGTATTAGCATGTAAAACTACTAACATGATGCTTTTCAAAGATGAAGTGAATATTCTGGTAAAAAGCCTTCAAACTGGAGGCATTTAATAATACTTATCTTTCCTTCCTATCAATTCAGGTTAGCTTTCTCTCTCAGTCCAAGTTACTAACAATTAACCATACAGCAAACATTTCAAGATTTTTGCTAACAATTCTTGCCTTTGAAAAATAAAATCTATTTTCAGAAAACTGTAAAGATGATTTCTTTCTCTGATATCATTCTATCATGGAAGAGATTCTATTGCTTGCTTTTCTCAATGTACCTATAGGATTGATGATATACCCATGACACATTAGTTATATGATAAATGAAGTTAGTTAACTGAATACATAAATAATAATAATAATAATAATACTTGTCTTCCTATGGTATCATTGACCTAGGAGTACTTAGCAATTTGACTGATGCCTTATGTCTTACTTCAGGTTTCCTAGAAACAGAGCATTAGCCAGGGATTCTCGTTCAAGTAATTTATTGAGGGAGTGCTCTCAGAGGACACTTGTAAGAGACTGAGGAAAGGAGAAGAGTGCCAGGGAAGCTCGCAAAGCATGAGAATGCAGCTGAAATCTAGTCTCAGCCTGATCACAGGAGCAGCTCTGGAGTGTGAAGAGCACCACAGAGTTGTTCACGTCTACGCCCATTTGATGGGTGAGTGGTGGATTATAACCTCCCAGGAATCTCTTGGTATATGGGATCCACTGGCTCAGGGCAGTCTCAGGAGAAGGGGCAGCTGTGAACTATTAGCAAGAGCAATCACAACATCTAGAACAGTGGCATATAACAAGTATGTGCTTGCTAATGACTTGTTAAATGAGTCAGTAAAATATCCCTTTCAGTAGAAATATCCCTTTCAGTAGAAATTATGTTTAAAATTGTTCAATTATTCAAAACTCCCTGGAAAAAAGTGAATGAAGAATGAATTGCTGTGATGCCAGTGAAAGTTAAATGAATTTGGGTTCAATATCCACCTCCGTTACCCATATTCATTCTTCTAATTGCCCAGGGCAAAATGAAGACCAAGATCTAAATCTTATTATTGTCTATCATCACCCTTATCTGCTGTTTTGGTTTTGTATCATGGCTGGATCTCTTCTAAATGTGATTCAAACAAAGATGCAATTGACAGGAACTAGAACACAAATTCATATGGCCCCATTATATTACTCTATTGGATTCTTTCTGTATCGTAGATGCACAAGGACATTTCAAAGGGAATTCGAGAAAAAAAATGTTCACAGTTTAACACAATATGAATTTATTATTTGTGCTTTATTTCCTAAATAATCTTCCTAAATTGTCTCAAGGGCACTCTAAAATCATTAAACTATTGAGAATAGCAAGATAAAAAGCAGTAAGTTTTCTTTCCAAACTGTTTTATAAAAAGTCTTCCTTCACTGTTTTGAACATGAGTTATTTTAAGAACTTAGCACAGGAAAACAAAAATTCTCAATGCAGTAATCATTTTACTGCTTGGTCATATGAAAGGAAAACAACATCATGGATCTTCCTTGCAAACCTGGGCAGGTAGAAAATATGAAAGTATGCAAAACCAATCAGACTGTGTCTCTGGAGAATTTCTCATCTCAAGTGTAGTTAACAAACTCCCAGTTCATGGTCATATCTAGATACAGCCTGTAACCCATGTATATGAGCCTGTGAATAGTGTAAAATAAACTCAAAATAAAATCTTCTTATAGTACAAGACATGGCAGTCATTAAACTAAGATACAGCAAGTGTTATGAAGCATGAAAATATGGTACGTGAATTCTATTTATTCAAAAGTCTTCACTGAGCTAAGGGTGTAACTAATTCAATTACTGATTTGAATATGTATTATATTTTAATTGTTGCAGCTGTGAAAAGAAGCATTGGCTAAGGATGCAATTAATAAAAATATCTAATCAGCTTGAAGTTAATCATTTAACTTTTTTATTTAATGAAGATCTAATTTCTAGAACAATTGTGCCTATATATTTTGGAGATACATACCTATACTCTGGTCTATCTAGTGCACAAATTACTTTAGAATCATACTAGTTTACTTCAACTGCTTATCTAGGGAATGTTAAATAGGAGAGAAAGGTTTGGTTTTTTTCCATAATTGAAATAAAGGTACAATTAACAGTAACTTCCTGATGTTTTGTCTAATCAACATAACAATGTAGATTTACTCTGCCTATACATGGAACTGTAGAAGAAAGTTGAGAAAGAATAACTATTAATAAATATAGGTCATACAATATTTATATGTTGAGACCAGCTATAATTTCTGGATGGATATTCAGACTATATTTACATTGCATAGAAGGATAGACATCAAGATTTATTTGATAAATGTGTCAAATATTGATGAAATTTGAGTATCAAAAGGTTGCTGTCAGGATGCTATGTCAGCATGTTTTTGTCATCTCAAAATAGCTTAAAAATACAGAAAATTATTTTCTCACTTAGTTTGAAGTCAGAAGTAGGGCAGGTCCAAGTTAGTTCAAGTTTATTAAAGCTCCAAGTTTTTGGAATTTGCTCTGCTAGACTTAGCTAGTTGGCTTTTGTCCTAAAGCTTGCTCCCTCATGGCCAGAATATAGTTGCAGCATCTCCTAACAATGAAGCCTGAACACAAGGTGTAAACCAAACCACTACACATGGTAACCCTTTCCATAACCAATCATATTCTTGGCAAAGCCCTCATTCTTGCTCAGTGATGGATAAATTAAATGTTTTCTTATTCAATAATCTAGTCTAATCTGGAATTTTCTACCTAATCCTGTTATGATAGCAGTCATAAGTAGTCAGAAATCCAAGTATTATCAGTATTAGCACATTGTCCATCACTGGGGTGTGCTGGTGGGAAGAAGAGAGGAAAGGGAGGAAAGAAAAGCTGCTTGGATAAGTGATGGTGACTGATGGTTCCCTGGTGGAAAAAGCTGTCTTCCATTGGGATTATCAGCTGCTGGGCAGGTCGGGAGAATTTGACTTTTTAATAATTATTGATGTGATGGTTTCAACATAGCTGGTGGACATATTTTTCTAGACACACCCCTACCTTTTTGCCATATCTCAGTTGTGTTTCTCTTCAGAGCCCACAATTTATGCACACTCCCTTTAGGAGGTGTGTCCCACTGTTCCATTGCTCTACCGCCAGACTGGCTCACAACTGCTCCTCAGCTAACCTCAGAGATCTCTCCTTTGGAAATAGAGAAACTTGTGGGGTCTTACTTGCTGTCCTCTGAGAGCTTAGGGAATGAAGGGAGGGTGGATGATTTTGCTTACATTTTTATCCCACCATGTCCTGTTGGCTCAGATCCGTCAAGGATCCTCTTGCCTTTAGAAATGCCCAAATAAGAAGCAGGTATCATTCATATGGTTCGGCATACAACTTCAAAAGTTTTATGTTCAGGCCTCTGTCCACCCTGTCTGACCTGCTTGAATGTAGGAAATATTCAGGCACCAAACTCTGATTTGCCCAAACTCTGCCAACTTTAGTACATTTTTCTCTCCACTATCTCTTGTTTATACTTCCTGTGGCATTTTGGCGGGTGGGAGAGGAACACATCAAGCATGTTATGGCAAAGTCTCCATTAAGCCTGGCCATTGGTCACCTAGGCTGGGGGATGATCTTGACACAGGAAAAAGCCTGATATCTGCTGCCAGGGCTTCAGACATCTGAAGTTTTGACTGGAACTGAAGGATCCACTTTCTAGATGACTTACTCACAAGGCTGTTGGCTGGAGGCCTCAAGTCTTTGCCACATGGGCCTTGCCCCGGGACTGCCCGAGTATCCTTGTAACATAGCAGCTGACTTGCTCTAGAGTGAACATTCTGAAGAGGAGAGATTCAGAAACCACAATGTCTTTTATGATCTTATCTGATGTCACACGCTGTCACAGTCACTTTATTCTAGTCATTAGAAGTAAGACCAAATCCTGGATCCGTGAAAGGGGAAGGGAAGTAAGCTCTACTATTTTGAAGGGAGGGTCAAAGAACGTGTGGACACTTTAAACCACCACAATGC
Organism: Globicephala melas; assembly: GCF_963455315.2. Classification (NCBI taxonomy): domain Eukaryota; kingdom Metazoa; phylum Chordata; class Mammalia; order Artiodactyla; family Delphinidae; genus Globicephala; species Globicephala melas. The sequence goes on along the minus strand of NC_083328.1, from coordinate 50,126,919 downwards.
TATTATTCTTTTCACTGAGGCACAAAAAAGAAATTTAACTTGACCAAGCTTACACGGTAAAGGTTCTGACTCCATTGTGTGTGTGTGGTGGGGCGTTGATTTTCCCACACCACCAAGCAGTTCTCAGAATCCAGCTGGGTGTCCTACAATTCAACTCAATTCTGACACTATCTACTCAAGTTAGCATCAGGGTAGAGGGCTCATTCCCAAAAGATTGCTCTCCACTTCAAATGCCAATAGCAAGTCCAGTTTGTCATCTGGCCTTCTAACCAACCTGCTATACATTGGAGGTTCCCATAATCCCTTCCTTGGGTTTGATTAATTTGCTAGAATGGCTCAAAAGACTCAGGAAAACTGTCTGCTCACTAGACTACTGGTTTATTACAAATGATATTAAAGGACATTTATCAATAGCCAGATGAAGAAATACATAGGGTTAAGTCTCAAGGTCCTGACAAAGGAGTTTTTGTTTTTGTGGAGTTTGGGGCCCTGCACAATGGCACATGGAAATTTTCTGGTTCAACTTGGAAGCTCTCTAAATCCCATCTTTTGGGGGTTTTATGGAGGCTTTATTACATAGTCATAATTGATTAACTAATTGGCCATTGGTGATTGATTCACCCTCCAACCCCTCTTCCCTCCCTGGAGGTAGGAGGTTGGGACTAGAATTTCCAACCTGCTAATCACAAGGTTGGTTCTCCTGGAAACCAGCACCCATCCTTAGGTGGGGTCCAAAAGTCACCTCATAAATATAACAAAAGACGTCTTTGTTGCTCTCATCTCTTAGGAATTCCAAGAGTTTCAGGAGCTCTGTGCCAGAAATGGGGATGAAGACCAAAGATATTTCATACTATAAATCACAATATCACACATAGTTAGCAGCCAGGGGAGCTGAGACACAAGCTCAGATAATCTGACTCCAGTGCCCAAACTCATAACCACAACATGAAACTGGCCTTTCCATGAAAAAAAAAGATTGATTTCTTAGGATTGTGTTATATGCATTGACATAGAATATTCATACTTCCAGTATAGTATAATAATTGTCTGGAATTAGAAATTCTAAATTATCTTGGCCAAACACAAGAGTTGCCTTTGGGCTTGGAGGGATGTAAGATCCCTCCAAGAAGGTTGGAGGGATATAAGATCATGCCTAAGATGTCATCTAGGGGTGGAAAAGTAGAATGGGGATGTGAAAGTGTTCTTTTTAGATTGGGGAAAACATTGGGAGAACAGAGCATCTGGAGATAGGTGGAGAAAAGTTATTTTTATAAAATAAAAAAAAATAGATTATTAGTGCCTGAAAATGGAAGGTGATTATTAATGGGATAGAAAAGTTCATCAGATTTCCCAAGTTAGCAAGGAGGAATTTGAGCAAACCAGAAAAATAAAGAAAAAAGAGGTCATAGCAGAATAAACAAAATAAATTTATAATGAAAGTTTAAAAATAAGAGATTGAGGTATAGCAAACAAAAAGAAATGATTATTGGACCAGGAGGAAAGAAAGGTTATGAACACTACCTAAGAAAAGGAGAGACACTATTTAACAATAAAAGACAAAAGTTAGGAATCAGTTATGTCATAAATTTATATGCACAAACAGTATGGCAGCTAAATACATAAAGCAAAAATTACTAGAAATATAAGACAAACGATAAAAATACAATTATACAAGAAATTTAATATATTATAAAAATTAGACTGATACAGTAAATTTAAAAATAACCAAATTCATGATGTAGGGGTTCAGAATGAACCTCCCCTAAAATGTGTCACTTTTGCATGAGGATTATTTTGAGCTAAAAGGAATCAAGATCCTGAGGGTTTAAGAGAAACTACTACCCCTCTTTTAACCACCTAGAAGAATTTAAGCAGGGTATTTTTCCTAGGAAAGATTTATTACAGATACATTTTACCTAAGTGGCCCCATCTATATGGCAGGGCAAACGTCTAATTACCAAACATCTGCTCTTCTTCTTATCATCCTGTGAAACAACCTTCTGTCCTTAGAAGCCCCAGACCCCTATCCCATTCCTTACCTCTGGATGGTATATAGACCATTTTATGCTTCTGTTTCTGACCCTCTGATATATGTGGGGTCTCTGACCCTCTCATGTATGTGCGATTCCTGTATGTATTAAATTAAATTTGATATTCTCCTGTTAATCTATATCATGTCAATTTAATTCTTAGACCAGCTAGAAGAACTTAGAAAGTTAGAGGAAAGTTTTCTTTCCCTCCAACAATAGGATCTAAATAATATAACAGTAGCCTACAAATAATGAAAATATGCTGATGTCAAAGTAAAATGCACAACATAAGAGTTGTGAGTTTAAGTTTTACTCAGGGTCTTACTGAGGACTATAGCCTAGGAGACAGACACTCAGTCCTGAAGAAACTGCTCAGAAGAGGCAGGGGAAAAGCCAGTTTATATATGACTTGTGACTAGGGAATACGTGCAGTCAAGCATACATCTTGGTGAAAGATTACTGCTAATCACAAAGAAAAGATATCTTGAGTTAATGATTTTAGTGCTTTTCTATGTATGGGAAGATGCAAGAATCTGAGTTCATCATAATTCTTCCTGAGATATACATTGAACTATCTAAGAGGACTGCTTGTCCAAAGCACAGAGTGACTCGTCCTGTTTTTCATCCTGAATTCCTCCCAGAGTGCACTGTTGGTGGGCAACTGTTAGTGGGTTACCACTTAACCCTTATAGAACTGAGGGGTAAGTAATACCCTTTGTTCTTCTTTTTTCACCCTGTATCAAGAGAATTTCTGAGGTGTTTATTTCAGATTCACTATCATTTCCTTACATGATCTTAGACTTTAACCCAGAGAAAAGTGCAGACTCTGATATATTTAAACACATTTATCCACAAACTGCTTGTATTCTAAAGGAAGACTTGCTCAACATTCCTTCAATTCAGGGATTGTTTTCTAACTGCTATGATATAAATGAGTCAATCTAAGTCCTTAATGGAAGCATTACCAGGCCAAAGTTGAGTCCATTTGTCTGCCTCACAGCAAGGCCAATCTACTGACACCAGATTGTGGTGAAGGAAAGTACAGTGTTTATTTGCAGGGTACCAAGAAAGGAGAATGGGCAGTTCATGATCAAAAGATCCAAACTCCCCAGTAGCTTTCAGGGAAAGGTTTTTAAAGGCAACATTTGGGGTAAAGGTGGCAGTTCATGGACTTTCTTCTGATTGGTTGGTGGTGAGGTAACAGTGTGATGTTCAGGAACCTTAATCATCAACCTTCTGGTTCCAACCAGTCTGGGATCTATGTGCTTGTGGTCAGCATGAGGTCACCATTCTCCATCTGGGTGGGGGGGTGGTCTTTTCATTATGAAAAAATCCACAATGATTCAATGAATTTTATTTCCAATTAAATGTACCATCACCCTCTAGCATGCCATACAGGTTACTAATTCATTCATATTTCAATTAATTTCACACTTAATTTAATTAATATAGTTGCTGCTATAGAACAACTACTCTATGGTCTGCTTTTCAGGCCAGTAAATAAGAATTTAAGCACTCTGGTAGCTAATGCAATATGATTGGATTTTAATGACAGTTTTAATAAAGATGTGTGATGTAATTCAGTAGAATCACTTTTATTTACCAAGCATTTTGCAGAAAGCCTGAGACTGTGTAAGAAGTGCTAAATATATAATCCCTTTGCATAGTTGTAATTTAGAGATAAAATTTTATTTAATATGAGCTATAGATGGAAGCACAAGTTAGATTTTTGGTAGAGTATTTAGCCCATGCATCAGTCTGTCTCCTAGTTTGTACTGGGAATGTAGGTGTGTTACCAAACCAGGTCTCTTTGCTAGATGCACAGCAAGCCAAAGGCTGAGACATGGAGGTTTGTGACCGAGAAGGAGTTTATTCACAAGGCAGCCAAACAAGGAGACCGGAGAGCTAGTCTCAGATCCGTCTCCTCAAAGCCCAGGGGTTTGGGATATTTATGGGATAAGTAGGGTGGTCTTAGGCATAGGGAAAGGTGCTTGGAAGTAGAGAAAAAGGTGAGGTAATTGGTCTGGGTTACCTGTTTCTGTATATTCAAAATGAAGGCATTTAGCATGGTCAGAGGGTGGAGATTTCCCACCGTCTGATATCAATAAGCCATCATCAGACACCTGCCCAGGGCCAGTTTTAGGGCTGGTGATCCTGACTAGCCCTGGCTCGCACTGGGCAAGATCCAAGCTCCAGTAAAACACCTGGGTGGTGTGAAACTGGGAAAGTATGCAATTAAAGAGAAAAAAAGAAAGAAAGTAACCACAGAGAGCTTAATTAAGCAAAGAGTTTTTAACAAGTTGTTCCCTTATCTGTTGTTTTGTAAGACAAGCTAAGGAATGTCTATTAGTTACCAGCTTCTGTTAACTCTGTGGGGCATGGGGGAGCAAATTTTGCCACCCCAAAATGTCTTTCTGTCATGCAGATTATTTTGAGCTGAAAACAATCAAGGCCCAAAAGAGTCAGGACATCTTTCTTTTGACTTCCCGCTTCGCTACCTGAAGAATTTCAATGAAGGGCCTGTTCTTGGAATAGAGCTATCACCAGGGAATATGGGCTGGGTGTAGCGAGGGAAACTCAACAAGGCCTAGAGATCAGAGTCCACTATGTGTCCACTCTCTTTGCATGGCCCAGTGTTTTGGTAAACATTTGTTTACCAAATATTTGCTTTTTCATCTCCATGTGAACTGCCTTCCTCCCCTGTGAAGTTCCAAGCCACTACCCCCAACACCTCTTTTGTCTTCGGCTGAAGATGACATTTAAGGTGAGGGCTCCTGCCTTGTTGACAAGTTATTAAGTTCTCCTGGGTCTCTCTCCTGTATACATGTTATTAAATTTTGTTTGATTTTCTCCTGATGATTAGTCTCAGTCAATTTAATTCTTAGGCCAACCAGGAGAACCCAGAAGGGTGGAGGAAAATCTCTTCCTCCCCAACAGTAAAAACTCTATAAACTTTTCTGTCATGTCTCCATTAGCTTTATTTTAAGCAGTAGGACTATTAATGCCCTTTCCTCCCATTTTTTTCTTTATGTTGCCCAAGTTCTGACAACTCTACTGCCAAATGCTAAAGGCAAGAAATAAAGTTCAAGTTAAGAACTTTTCTGTTTTTAAGACCTCTCGTGAAACAGGGGAAAGGTTGTGTCTATTTACTAATCTGTGGGATTTATAAAATTTTACCCTTGTTACGGCTGTCCCCTCATTAGAGGAAGATGGTATTTATGTTGTTGCTCAGTGTAACTAGCCTCCCAAAGCTACAAAATGGTTAAAATCACGCATGATTTTCTATTGCCAACTACTTTTCAGCTACCTACTCATAAAATCAAAGAGAATTTTTATGAAACTCAGATATTACCCTTTCAGGGGAAAATTTTCCCTAAAACATGTTAGGAGTGTGAGTCAGACTGCTTTGTCTATCTCCAAGGTCTCAATCAACTAACAAATGTTTACCAACTTCTACTCAAAGTATTTGTACCAATAGTTCTGATAAATTCAAGCATAGTTTATACATAATCAATCTATTCCCTTGGTCTTCTAGGTGTGTTTCTTCCCAAATCTACCAGATCCTCAAATAACTTTAGGAACCTTCTCCAGAGTTAAACAATGCTGCCATCAACATCAACTTTGTCTCCAGAATGAGGAAGACTATCACTGTAAAAATCCATTGATGACCTCTAATACAGAGTTTGAACTATTCATCTATAGAAGCATTCCCCAAGAATCAATCACATTTGTCCACCAGAGCAAAGATGAGATCTTTTTTTTTTTTTTTTTTTAAATGTTTGGCCATGCCTCACAGGTTGCGGGATCTTAGTTCCCTGGCCAGGGATTGAACCCACGCCCTTGGCTGTGAAAGAGTCCTAACTACTGAACTGCCAGGAAATTCCCAAGATTATTCATTGTTACACCTAGTTCCTTTATGGCTTGTAAGGGTAGTTTATTTTATTCTAGTATTACAAACTGAGACCCAAGTAACCTGAGAGACTTCCTCTTCTTTGCCAAACCCCACCAAGTCAACAAGCTAAACCCAAATGTGAGGCTTTCCCTACACTGAAAAGCAGTAGTTCAAGAAGTGTTGCCCTGAATCTATTAACATAATCTGAGTTGTGTGGTGAGTACTTGAGGGTGAACAGTGTAGCTTTCCGATAATGTTACATTCAAATATCTACATGCAATCAAGCTTTTAGACTAACAATTAGTAATCAGAGCATACAAAATAAAATCAGGAAATAGATTGGCAAAATTTTTAAAGTGTGACAAAACCAAGTTTTGGCTAAGACACATACTGCTAACGGGAGTCTAAATTGCTATACATACTTGGAAAACAAGTTGACTTTACCCTGACATCATAAATAACCTATGACCCAGAAATTTCACTCCTAGGTTTATACCTTAGAGAAGCTCTTGAACTTGTGAATCTAAAGACATGTACAAATATGATAATAACAGCATTGTTTTTTAATTTTATTTATTTTTGGCTGTGTTGGGTCTTTGTTGCTGCCCGTTGCGGCGAGTGGGGGCTACTCTTCGTAGCAGTGTGTGTACTTCTCATTGTGGTGGCTTCTCTTGTTGTGGAGCACAGACCCTCCGCACACGGGCTTCAGTACTTGTGGTTCGCGAGCTTAGTTGCTCTGTGGCATGTGGGATCTTCCTGGACCAGGGATCAAAACCGTGAGCCCTGCATTTGACAGGCAGATTCTTAATCACTGTGCCACCAAGGAAGTCCAAACAACATAGTTTTTAATAACAAATATTGGAGACAGCCTAAATGCCCATCAATAGTAGAATTGATTTAAAAGGGAAATAGAATGGTGGTACAATGGAATAGTTTACAGCTGTTAAGATAAAGGAGCTATAATTAAGTATATCAACAAATACACATTTCGAAAATAAGATGTTGAAATAAAAAAGTCATCAAAACAATAACACACAGTTCTATACCATTTTTATAAACTCTGAAAACATGCAATACTAAATACATATTATTTGGGGAAGATTTCATATAAAGCAACACATTTTTAAAAGGCAGGGGGATGATAAGTACAAAATTCACAATAGTAGTTATCTCTGAGCGCAGGAAAGGAAAGATGCAGTATAGGGAAGAAAACCCAGGCTGTAGAGGCAGACTTCTTTTTCCTTAGCCATGGTACGCTTTGTTTCTTCATACTTTCCAAGTGTTATATAGTTTACTCTTTTGTGTTCATGGAATAGTCCTTAAACATATTTTTAAATGAAGTGTAAAATATAGGACAGATGGGGTAAGGAACTACTGCTTTTAATTAGAAGCTCTTACATATTATTTTTAAAAGCATACATATTTTATACTCACATAAACAGATAAAAGCTTTCAGAATTTGCCTCCAAAAAAGTGTGCATGTGTTTGGGGATAGGGATGTTAGGGCATCTTTGTAGGCCCTGAAATAAAGCTATCTCCATGATATATTTGGTCCCATTTGTGTATAAATCTTTTCAAGTATATATACATCCTAGAGTATGCAAAGAAAATTTCTGGGATCTATGAGAAATAAAGTTTACAAGAATCTACTGCAGTTGTCTCTGACAAGTAGATTTACTTTGCATTTTATTGTATTTTCATTTAACCTTACTGCTTACTTAATTAATTAACACTATATGAGGTTTACCTTTTTGATCAAGTTATTTTTTGAATGAGGGCAGGAGGTAGGAGAAGAGGATGAAGGAAGGGAGGACTCCTGGAGACCCCAGCAATGGGCGCAGCGGCCCTGCCATCCGTTCTGAGAGTGCTGAGCCCTCCTCCAGCATCCTAGCCCGGCCGGCGACCAGGCCGAGACCAGGCCACCTGGCGGGAGGGGCGGTGGGTGGCGGACGGTGGGCGGAGACGGGCCTCGCCCCGCCCCACCAGCTGAGCACCTGGGCCGTTGCCCTGGCAGCGGGGCCTTGCTGGCGTGGCCAAAACTCACAATCGGCGGGCGTCGCCGGCTCCCTCCCCGCCCCCTGCGCTCACCTGGCCGCTCGATCGCCCTCGGCGGATCCGCGGCCCATGGACACACACACCACCTTTCCTGCTGCCCCGCGCGCCTGCTCGCCTGCTCTGCCCAAGGGGACACCATTCACGTCCGGGCGCCCAAGCCGGGCTCTGGGAGCCCGAGGTCGTGGCTGGGACCCGCGCCAGGCGGCAGAGAACCAGAACCGGCCTCCTCAGGCGCGTCTGTGCCCGGACGTCCTCGGCTCTGATCGTCCTGGCGACTAAGAGGTGAGCTTGGCACCATGGTCCCGGCCACCTGGACTTTCCCTTGAAGTGACATTTTACCCACCTTCCCTTCCCGATTTTTCTGAGCCTTAAAATTGAACGGAACAGTAAAGAATCCCCGACATCTAAAGCTTGGCTTATGGATGAGCTGAAACCCATAGATGTTTGATTTATTCATGGCGAGCCTGTGTTGAGAAACTTGTCTAAATACTTTACAAAGCTGAACTCATTTCTGCTTCACACAGCCCCATGAAGGGTGCACTCTTCTTATCCCCATTTCACAGATGAAGAGACTGAGGCATGAACTAGGTAGATGACCTGTCCAGGTTTATCTAACTCCTTTGTATAAATAATGATGCAGAGGAGGGAAAACAATGGGTGGCAACAGATCTCCCCACTTCCAATCCTGCACTCTTTCCGCTGTACCTTTCCTCTTTCTGACCAACCACCATTGCCTCACAGGCTCCTTTGAAAAGTTAATGAGCTCTATGGATCTCTCCCTACAATGGAAAAATGCATCTGGACACACACACCCTGTAGATTTTCATATAATTGCAGAGTATCCAGACTCCAAACATGAACTTCAATTCAAGGAATCCTGTTCTGTTCCACTATCTTTTGAGATTGTGCTCATGGATGGTTACGTGGGGTATGCCAAGGTGCCCCAGGGCTACGCATGCATACTGAGATGTGTGTATATGTGGTGACCCTCCTGAGCATCAGAGAGGCCGTACAGTTTACAAGGAACCCAGGACTGGAGGGCAGGACTTCTGTCATTTCCTCCAACGGGGTCAGTCTTGGCAGTTGGTCGTGAAGGACACTGCACAAGGCCTTGCTCTCTCCTCAGCAACTCGAAGCGTTAGCCAAGAGGAACGCAAGCTGTAAAACTGACCTATGGGCTACTGAATTCATCCTTGTAGCTGAATGGGACAATGCCATATGTTGCTGGTTCTTTGTAGGGGTGGGTGCTCTCAGAGGCAACATTGAAGCCTCTGATTAGGAAGTCTGTCCTCACAAATGAGTTTGCATCAACTCAGTATAAGCAATAAGCTTTTGGGGTGCATCTTATCCTATTCTGTATATGATGTATGTATGCGGTAAGACAACCAAGCATCTAACCAGAATAAGGCTAATAATAATACAACAAACCATAATCTCCAGCTAAAATGAATGTTACCAAGCCAAGCTGCAAAGGCCAACTGGATAAGTTCTGAGGCAGCTCAGGACTTACTGGGAGCTTATTTTACACACATGGTTCTAACAAGTTGCCTTATCCAGTTCCCAGTCCATCACCCATTGTAAACAGATTAGAAGGGAAGAGAGGGGCTACAGCAAACAGAACATTGAAGCCACGAGCCACGTGATGGCTGATGCTCCGCAGCAAAGGAGGAGGCACAAAGAATAAACAGTCCTCACCCAGTCTGGGGCTTACTGAAACTGCCAAAAACCTCGTAACTCCCCACCCACCAGGCTCAGATCTTTCCCTGAATAATGTACACCATTGCCTTGTGAATTCTCACTCTGCATGCTCAAAGCTTAGCTCACTCCCTGACAAATCTGGACCCCATCCTGGGCTCACCATCTCAGACACAGGTTGCTCAAGACAGAAACTTAGGTGTTTTCTTTGATTTCTTCCATTCCTCAATCTTTTAACTTTCAGTCATCATTTATTGAGCAAATATTTATTGAATGCCACATAGGAGTCAGGTTCTGGGTGATGGAGAGATAATAGTAATTAAAATATAAAGCTTCTATTCCATGAAGACCATATACTAGTGAGGGAGACACACAATACATAAATCGAATATATCTATATTTACAGATTTCTAGAAATTTTATATATAGAATGTTTCACTTCATCGTGAAAAAAATAAAACAAAGGGATGATGTAACATGGTGACTGCAATTTGAGTTGTGAGAATGCCAACCAACAGAAATTCTGAGCAAAGAGCACTCCAGGCAGAGGGAACAAGAAGTTCCAGAGTCAGGAATGAACCATAACCAGAAAGAAGGCCAGTGTGTGTGGCTGGAGATCACTAAATCGAGGGAGACTGGAGTGAAGTGAGGTCAGAGGGGCAGAGAAAGTGTCCTTAAGAGATCACCCTGAGGGGTTTGGATTTTTTCTAATTACAATGGAAAGCTACTGAAATACTTTTAAAAGATAGTTTGGAAAGAACTTTCAGGTGTGAAGGTAATGCTCTGTATCTTGATAGGGGTTTAGTTTACAAAGTTGTATGCATTTATCAATGGCTATATATAGAAATAGTACACATAATTCTTGTATATTATATTATATGTTCAGAAGACCAGGAAGAGAAAAAGAACTGTAGACAAATATTGAACTACAGTTAAGGATATGTATGCTGGAATATGTCTGCAATTTACTTTGAAATGGATCAAAAAATAAGATAGATTGATGGATAGATAGAGGGATGGATAGATGTGTGATAATGCAAATAAAGCATGAATGGAAAAAAAAAGCATGAATGGTAGAATCTCAGTGGTGGGGATATATGGGTGTTCAACTTTCTTTATGTTTAAAAATAGTAATACTAAAATGTTGGGGGTGGAAGCTGGTCTGATCTTATCTAACCTACATTTTACAAAGATTTTTCTGGGGATTGAATAGAGAATGGGCTGTAGAGGGTTTTTGTGGAAGCAGTGAGACAAATTACAAGGCAATGGCAATGATTTGGCTTAGGATAGCACCTCTGTACTCTCTGGAATGGATTCCCAATATGTTAATGAAGTTCTGTTCCCAGAAAACGTGAAGAAACACGAGCTGGGCGTACCTAACATGGTCTACTACTTGACTCAAAATATTGTTTTTTTGAACTGAATAAACAATGAGATAAAATTACGTATTAGAATGCTCATTGCAACTTAGTGGGATTATTTATGAAAATTTACAGTTATCTCTGAACCATTTACCTACATAGTTCCCACATTAAGATGGCACAGGAATCATCCATCACATCTTTGGTATTTCCCAGGGCTCAATAGATTCCTGTTTATAAGCACCTCAAAATTCTACACATTCTTTATAACATGTTTAAGCTACTGAAATCTGTGTGGTCTCTACATTGTGAGGAACATGCTGGTACAGATCATTATAGTGGGGAGCTTGGCAATTTAATTAGCTTCACCTTCTTCATGGGTAAATGGTAAAGCTGTGTCAAGGAGGGAAGATTAAATGGAATAATAAGAAAACTGCATAGCAAGTCTAGTGTTAATTATGATGGAAGATTTGTTTTGAAATATTTTAACGTTATGCTAGCTGAATATTTTTGTATTTATATGTAATTTCTGCTTTCATGAATTAGTTGCAATAAATTATGGTAATAACGTTTCATAAGAAACAGCATCTCTTCTTAGGGAAGGCTTAAAATATTATTATCGGGCTTCCCTGGTGGTGCAATGGTTGAGAGTCTGCCTGCCAATGCAGGGGACACGGGTTCATGCCCTGGTCTGGGAAGATCCCACATGCCGTGGAGCGGCTAAGCCCGTGAGCCATGGCCGCTGAGCCTGCGCGTCCGGAGCCTGTGCTCCGCAACAGGAGAGGCCACAACAGTGAGAGGCCCGCGTACTGCAAAAAAAAAAAAAAATATATATATATATATATACATTTATTATTATTATTTAGTCAAAGTAAAGAAGACAAAATTAACTTTGAGTTATATGTTTTTGCTTTGATTTTTGTTGCTGTAATTTTTGTTTTGGTCCACAAAGGCATTTTCAAGAAGCTGGTCAAATATGGCTTTAGCAGATAAAAGACTTGAGAACCTGCAGATCTACAAAGTTCTCCAGTGTGTTCGGAACAAAGACAAGAAGCAGATAGAGAAGCTGACTAGGCTCGGATACCCTGAACTCATCAATTTCACAGACCCCGTCAATGGAAACAGTGCTCTGCACTTAGCCTCAGTTTCCAATGACATCGATATGGTCAGCTTTCTCCTGAGCCTCGGTGCTCACCCTGATGTGCAAGATAAAATGGGCTGTACTCCGACTATGAGGGCTGCAGAACTGGGCCACGAATTGTCAATGGAAATATTAGCCAAGGCAGAGGCCGATATGACTATTGTCGATAATGAAGGAAAAGGTAAGAACTCCCAGCATTTTATCCAGCAATTCACTTTGTAGCCAGAAATCAATAAAATGCATTTTTTGCTTTCCAGCTTTAGAAATGAGTTATTTATGGTACATGGTAGTGAAAGTCTAGATTCTCACTCTTATACCAAAGGACACTATCTCCCCATGATTTGAAAATGATGCAGGTATTTCTTAGGGAAGCCAGTTCTGAGAACTTTCTCATTGAAAAATAATATTAGAATTAGTCAATCTGTTTTTTTTTTTTTAACATGGAGAACTTTCAACATGACACATGTTAATATTTCCATAATCACAATCACCCATTGTAAAATATAAAGTCTCATTTAGAGCTAAAGATGAAGGAGAGCATCTCTTCTTTTTTACATTTTAGAACCTCGAGTAATACTAGATATAGGTTTTGCTCTCAAGAGCAATCTAATGTAGAAAGTAGTTGCATTTAGGAATTTGAGGGACAAAGGTGGATTCTGACATAAACTCCAACTTTCTAGTGTCATTTAAAAATGTATTTGAAAATATGGCTTAAAATTTGAGATATGGCGGGCTTCCCTGGTGGCGCAGTGGTTGAGAGTCCGCCTGCCGATGAAGGGGACACGGGTTCGTGCCCCGGTCCGGGAAGATCCCACATGCCGCGGAGCGGCTGGGCCCGTGAGCCATGGCCGCTGAGCCTGCACGTCCGGAGCCTGTGTCCGCAACGGGAGAGGCCACAACAGTGAGAGGCCCGCGTACCTCAAAAAAAAAAAAAAAAAAAAAAAAAAATTTGAGATATGGCATTTCCATGATTATTCAGGTGAGATAGCCCCACTTTCTCACTCCTCCCCTCCCAAATCCCATTTCAAGACCACGATCTGGGAGCTTCTTGTCCAAATAACTCAAGGTTCTGACAGGAGGTGACACAGCCTCATGAAAATCACTAAGAAAATTACCTCCAGGCTTAATATAAATTGGTAGATTTAATCAGTTGTTCCAAAGAGTTGCTTCAAGTACAAAGCCATTAACATCAGTCCCACATTAGAGAAATGAGTCCCATTTTATAATGTTAATTAATGTTTTCTGACAGGAGCAGAGTCTGCTTTTTAACTCTCTGTGGACATGGTATTTGAAAAGTGACTTGCTTATAACAAGAGGAGAGGACAAAGAAAAGGAAGAGTTATTTAATTACTTAATGGCACCATGTAACAAAATACACTTCAGATGCACTCAGGAGTCAAATGTGTTTTAAAATGTTTTATTCTGAAAAAAAACCTCTCAACGCTCTATAGAATATCATTTCCCAAAGTGTGTGTCACGGGCCACTGAATCAGTGGGATATTGATAAGTGCTACATGCAAACTTGGTTCATTCCGCTGCCAAATTTATTAGAGAAACATTGGATAAAACAAATTTAGACATGTTTATTTTACATTTGTCATACCGACCAAAACCAGTGACATTTTCCATATTTATTTGACCATGAGATAGTTTTTTAAATGGCATCTTGTATACCTGGAGTTTCATGGAAACTTCAGTACATTCAGAAGAACGGTAACAAAGAAAAGTTTACCTTCTTGAGTTTGAAACAGAGATACAAATCACAAAGAAAGCAGTCTGAGACATTTTATAGCATAAAAAACTAAAATTATAAAATGTAAGCAATCAAGGTAAAATTGGAAACGAGGTCAAATGAGTATCTGTAGCAAATGCAACAGCCATGAGGTTATCTATACTCATTCAAATTAATATTAAACCTACCAAGGTTCTGGAAGACCAAAGTATGATAAAAACAACCTGACAAATCAAATAGAAAGAATTAAAAATATAAAATGAAACTTGAAATAAATACAAAGTCTTGTTTCACACGTGACCTTGTTAGTACTGCTCCCTCCAGCCTTGATTGTGGTTCATGGTATGCCTACTGCACAGAGGGCCTTGTCTTCCCATCAGTGAACCTAGCTTACCTTGCACATCCCTCAGCTCAAGGGCTGCCACTGGCCAAACTCCTTGGTTTATTCCACTGTAGTCTCTCTGCCCTTAACATCCTATTTTCCGGTGATTGACATTTGACTCACTGCACATTGTTTCAAAAGGATGAGCAAACATTTAAATGGTTAAAATAATGGAGCTTTAGAAGGATGAGGGATGTACTCTAGGTCTAACCTGTACTTTCTATTTGAACAATTTTGCAGAATATGGAGAAGGTAACACTCTAAGCCAAAAAAATTATTTGTTGTCTTAGGAAATTAGTTACAGTGTCTGGAATTATTTTCTTTAAGGGTAAAGCTGGAATAGTTCCTTGTAACACCCATTCCATTGGTTCTCCCATTTATAGGAATGCATCCCCAGTCCTCAATTCAATATGCTAGTTCTATTGTGCATACATGTTTTTCTCTTTTGTTTTTGCTTCGATCTTGGAATGTTGATTTGTGTCCTTTGTGGCTTAAATAGTCAGCATGGATAGACTTTCACTGTGTGTTGCACATGCCATCATTATAAAGTAGCCATTTCATAAGTTCCTTAAGGTCTTTGTAATGAATTCAACCTCAACTGGCACTATTTTCTAGATTTTGCTGTTGTTATTGTTTATTGCTGTTTTGGTTCACTCTTACCTACTATGACTTCTCTGTCTTTGATTTTATATTTTCAACCATGTCCTTGACCATCTTTCTATTTTTAACTGTTTGAGTAACTCTATTTTAGATGCATGTTTATAAGAGATATATTTTGGTTTCTATTTTCACATACATTGTATTTTTATTTTAATGGTAGAGTTTATCCAATTTACATTTATCTAGATGCTCCATAGGTTTGGCATCAGAACTGTCACTTATTTTATATTATGAAAACATAATATATTTAATTTATATAAATACACAAATATGTATAAAAATATTTTCCTCTATGGGCCATGTGTTCTGTGTTTTGTTTTGCTGTGTGTGTATATTTTCCTTCTCACATTTTCTAAAATTAATGGTATGTTTTTAGTTCTTTTAATGGCTAACTGGACAGCGTTACATATACTTAATACTCTGTTTATTGAATTAGCACTTTAAACAGTATTCATTAATATTTCTCTATGAAAGATGAGATTGGTACAAGAACCCTTCCTCTCACCTCCTTTACCTCCCTTCCAGTACCTAATTTTAGTACATTAAAATCATTTTAGTTCTTTCAGTGATTCTTTTCATACCTTTAAATAATAAGCATCTATCTCTTTATCTGTTTTAAATAATATCTCAAACTCCAGCAGTAAAAGATAAAGAAAATCAAATGATTACACTATCTCTCCTTCCCTCTCTTCCCTCCAAGTTTTGTTAAATTACATTATTATTTCTACATTACTGTGAATTACAATATTATTTTCTGTATCTAGAATTCCTAAGGTGATTGAACTTTGGTTCAATGGTTGAAGGGATTCAACATCTATCAAGGGTCTTTTAGTCACATATTCTCTGTTGATCCCCTGTTAGACTCATTTTTGTCATCAAGTAGTTTAGCTCACTCCTTTGGGCTTATATCTTTTGATTTCTTGCATCTTTAAACTTATTGTCCATCACTTTTATATATGAACAATACCTTGACTGAGTATTAAAAATTCCCTGTTTTCTATTCCAAGTGACATTGTAGAGCTATTTTGGTTATTTTCTAGCACTGAATGTTGCTGTACCAAAGTCTTGCAGCCAGCTTGACTTTTTCTCTTTAGAAATGACTTGAATTTTTAACTGGATGCTCACAGGACACTTTCTTACCTAGCTTTACCTAGGCACCATCTTATGGATTGTTCTTAATCAATTTTTCCTGAGACTCAGTATACTCTGTCAGATCTAGGTTTTTCCTTCAAGAGAGTTTTCTTCTATTATATCTCTCCATTTCTTTCTGTTCCATTTGTTCTTTTATTTTTGAATACCAATTACATACATGTTAAATATTCTTTGCCTCTCTAGAACATTTAAACTCTTGCATCATTTCAGTTACATTTTTCTTTCAAGTTCTTTCAAGTTTTTCTTCCATGTCCCTGACCATGGTTTTGGCGATGTCTGCTCTCCTTTTTCCTGCTTCCAACATGAACCACTTTCATTTCCTTAGTGGTTTTACAATATTTTTCTCTACCATTTCTTTTTTTAAGCTTTGCTTGCTCAAATTCAACTTTTCCTTCTACTTATCTTTTATTGTCCTAGAAGTATTTATTATAAGTTCAGTCTAGCTTTGCACTTTTGTTTCAGAAAAAAATGTATTTGATTTCTTTGTTGTCATGGAAATGGGTCAGTCAATAATTTTCATGTCGTATAGTTTTTTGAGTATATAATTTTTGCCTATGTTTGTCATCAAGTTTCTTTCCTTACCTTTCTTTCAGTATATTTTTTCATAGGTCACGTGCTGGTTTCTTGTTGATTATTGTTCCTCTTTGAATGAAGCCTCTTTTTAGAGTCAAGTCATTACAAAGTCAGTCTGAAGTTTGACTGCTGTTTACCTGACTTTCTTACCAGGGGAATATAACAATACCCCAGGTCTGTAGTACATTTTTGACATGGGTTATGTTGAGGGTCTGTATGTCACAGGTGCTGGGTATGAAGATTTAGCATTTTTCTCTCTTCAGTAAACAAAATGATTTGCCAAAATGTCAGAGCCCCTTGCCATCTAGTTTTTCTTCTCACTACTACTGTACAGACAGCCTGCTTCCTATAAACATGGCTGGTCTGCACATTTCATCATTATGTACCATCTCCTTTGCCACTCTGCAGTTTCAGAGGGGATCCAGGGATCCACCAATAGTCCTCTGGCACACACACCCCTGTATATTCCAAGAAGGGACACTGGGGTATAGACTGCAGGATGCCAAATACCCAGGGTCAACCGGAGCTCACATCCCAGCACTCAAATTCTTCCCAAACAAAGTCTTATCACATTTTGGTTATGATTGTTTTCTGACTCTTATATGAGGTTGGGTTTCTTTTCTGGTATCTCTGTCTTGGTGTTTCAGTTGATTTCAGAGGGAAAACCAAGGCATAAACATCTTTGCTCTATCACCTTCAGCTAGCTAATTATGAATTTGTAAATTATTGTTTGTTCCTTCCTATGTGATCCAAATATAGAGAGACTACTAATTAAGTATTCTTTGGGGATTCTATTTTTCTACAGGTATTTTGTTTTACTGCATTTTACCTACTAAGAGGCATTATCGCTGTGCACTGATTGCCTTGGAACACGGTGCAGATGTCAACAATTGTACCTATGAAGGAAAGCCAATATTCCTTAGAGCTTGTGAAGAAGCACATGATGTTAAAGATGTGTGCCTGACATTTTTGGAAAAAGGAGCCAATCCAAATGCTGTCAACTCAGTATGACTATTCCTGTGATTATAAATATTCCTTTTTTCAATTATAGAAAAAAATTTCAATACACTAATAATCTCTATTAGTGTATTTTTTCATTTGAATATGATAAAATTATCCTGTTAGTTTAGACTGTTCATTTCTGTTCAAAATACTTTAAGATGATATACTTTCATCATCTTTATATGGCATGGCCATGATTCTACAATCTATTTCCTAATTATGTTTGGAAAATTGGTATTTATTATGTATAATATTAAAAGATCATTACAGGAAATAGAAAAGATATTACTGATGCCTAATAAAAATTTATCTTCTTCAAAAGAAAATATGTAGTTCTGCTGTTCCCCTTAATCATTTTGCTCCCTCTCCTCATTTGGCTAATTTTATTCAGTTTTCTTATCTTTTAATTGTCATTTCCCAACAATAAAAATAGATTTTCTTCTCATTGGAAAACACCTATAGCCTAATTTTAGCATGTGTTTTACCCTCTTTTCTCCCTTAATGCTCTACTTTCTTTACAAGAAACTGCATTTTTCAGCATGATGTTCTTACAGGGACTTTTGGTGTGACCTTGACTCTGATTTTAGAATTCTACATTTTGGACACTGACCCATTTTACTGGCTTCATTTTTCCTATTTGTTACGTGAAACCAATAAAACTGTACAGAACTGAACGTGTCAGTGTGACTCTAAGGCCAAATGGATTTAGACCATATTTATACAGAATATGTTATTTAGTATGACAGGGATAAACAGCATCTGATCTGTTTCACGTCCAGTCCACAGGTCGCACGGCTTTAATGGAAGCATCAAGAGAAGGAGTGGTAGAACTAGTTCGAGGGATATTGGAAAGAGGAGGTGACGTGAATGCATTTGACAATGACAGACATCACGCCGCACACTTTGCTGCCAAAGGAGGCTTTTTTGATGTAATAATCTACTCTTTGCTTTAAATTTTGTTGCTAAAAATATTCTCTTCTTTTTCTCAACATCTTAAAATATCATGTAGGTTACACTGATAGAATTTTTTCTAAGTTATCATCTTGATTTTCCAAAATAATTCTAAAACTATATTTTAAACCAAATATTAACCTTCAAAATATATTTTAGCTCTTTATTCAGTTTTATCTGCTTGCTAACTTATTCTTTTAATATTGCTAATAATGTTTTTCTATATTTTTAATTATGACAGCTTAAAGGTTTTGCCAACTGGGATTACTCCATTTTATGACTCCATTACACATTAGAATTTTCACAGTGGGGAGAACAATGCCAATATACTCATCTCCCTGATGTTTGAGGCATCTAATGACTCATCTAAATTTTTAACTCTAAGTAGTCTTATTATCTGGATATATCAGCAAAGGATATCTCATAGGTACAGTGATATTGCAGAAACAAAATAGAAATCGATGTTATCCTATTTTTTTAAATTCTGAATTATATCTAAAATTTCTTTACTGAGTTTTTCTGAGTTTTAACATAATTATCTTTACTTTTGTCATAGCATCTCTTCCCTGCAATAAAAGTATATATCACAGTAGAAGTCACATCTGTTTGGTAAAGAATTTGCTCCCCTGATGATGCTTGCCATAGTCTGATGCTTTCTAAAATTGCCTAAATTTACTTCAAAACAGTAGTTCCCCAGCTAAGTATAGAGTTTTCTATACTCTAGATCAATGTTGTTTGATAGAACTTCTGGCAGTGATGGAATTGTTCTGTATCTGTGCTGTACAATGTGGTACAATACACTACACTTGTGGTTTTTGAGTACTTGAACTGTGGCTAGTGGAAGTAAGGAACTGAATTTTTAAAATTTGTTTTCTATTTAATTCATTTTAATTTAATTCAAATTGACACTCTGGATAGCACAGGTCTAGGTCCCAGTTTTCATTCAGTAAATGTACATTCCTATTCCTCTACAATATCCACTATTTATTTTGCAGATATTGAAGCTTCTCTTTGCCTACGACGGAGACATGGGGCTGATTGCAATGAATGGCAACACACCACTTCATTATGCTGCTATGGGTGGTTTTGCAGATTGCTGTAAATATATATCTCAGCGAGGTAAAATGGTCTACCAATTTCATGCTTAAAGAATTTATAATTTTCCCTCACTGTAGATGAGCAGAGAATTTCAGCCTGTCAAATGTCAGTTGCTTATCTCACACATATATGTAGAAAGAAAATTAAACTTTTTTTCTTATTTACCTTCTGTTAAATCATGAATCTGGCCTTGAAGGTGATAAAAATTCATTTCTCAAGTATTTTTAGGTTATTATTAAAAATCTAAAGAGAATTGTTTATGAGTCAACCAATTATTAAGATGCTTATAGTTATTAAATTCCTATTTAAAAATGTAAATATCAATCTAAAAAAAGACAAACACTAGACACCATGTCTTTTAGTTTGCATTCTTAATTATTTTATTTTTAAAAAGGTACTATCATGTCAAGTTCATAGATAACATTTCTGGGTAATTTTAAATTATAGAGGAAATATTTTGGGGAGAAACACATGAAATAAATGAAAAATTTCATGGAACATTTGGAATATAAGTAATATTTATTATTTTAGATTTTTCTGTAGCTTTCAAATAATTATTAACTTAGGAATATAAACTATGTTTTGTATAGCTTAATGTATTCCTTAAAATAGTAATATTAGCCAATTAAGTTTAAAGATTTGGATCTATTTGGTGTTAATTACATGCTAATTAAATGTACATTCAAAGTTATTAACTCTTTGTTAGAGAGGGAGCTGCATTCTGCTGAATGTTACGGTAGTGTTTTTTTTTTTTTTCCAGTTTATGAGAAATGGGCAGAAACTTAAAGTTCAACAACTTTATAATAGAGCAGAGAAAGTGTTTTTATTTTCCTGTCTTCTACAGAGGAACAGAAATTTTGAAGTCACTGGGATCTGAGAGAGCCTATACTGTAACCACTAACGTTATAAATAAGACTAACGTGCCTGCATAACTAATGGTGTAATAACTGGTCCACTTTGACTTTTTTCACGTTATACAAAGCTCACATTCTTTCCCCATTCCCCTAAAATACAAAGCAGATAAAGGAAAATATATCAACTGCAATTTTTGCTGTCATCAACTGTCTCATCAGTCTTATTTTCAAAGCTGTTACCATCAGCAGATTATTCTGACACTTCATTTTTAACATTGTGTATTTCTAGAAACTAAAGATCTGCCCAGATTGAGACAAGCTTCTTCAACTTTAACATGCTGATTCCTTTCTTATTGGGACAAACATCGCCCAATATATACTCTACCATTTATGTACTCCTGGGATAAAATCAGAGAAAGCAAATTGAGAAGTAAAGAGCCAGAGCCTGCCAAAGGCCTTGCCTGGTGATGCAGAAAAGTTTCATCCTCCTGGCTGGCTCACAAGACTAGGCTGTGTTTCTGAAATAAATGTCTGAAAATGTTCTGAGTTCTGTAGCATGTTTGGAAGTACAACCACCAGATCCTATGTGGGTGACCTATTTCCATACCAGGCAATTGCTTATCTAAGGCAATCAGAGCAGCAAGAAACCATTGGTCACGAAATGCTCATTTCTGAGTAAACTCCCTGAGTGTAGCCTCTTTTATTCTTAAATGTGAGGGCTGGATTCCTTTCCCACATTAAACTACCTTCCTCAGTATGCTCCTCTTTTGTCCCTGATCTTGTCCCTAGAGTAATTTACAACTCCCTGTAGGCAGTGTGAGGCCAGATCCAGGGGAGAGGAGGGGAGTTTGGAATAGTTCTCCTGAAGCCCCTGTTCAGGGTTCTCCTTCTCTTGGGCCTTTTGCCAGCAGTCAGCTGAAAGTTGAGTATCTCAGCCACAGAGGCACATAAATCACAAAGGGAATGAATGAATCTTTATTTACTAATGATAAAAGAGGAGACAAAATCAAAGAGAGAAGAAAATGCCTTCATATCTTTAAGCTGGGATGTTGGCGTCTTTTATCCACACAAAATTTCTAACAGGGAGGAAACTGGGAGCAGAAGAAGGCAAGATAAAGCCGCTTTAAAACCCTTTGATCCTTAGTGCTGGGCTGAATATAGGAGTGGATTGGGAGATGGTAGATAAACCCCCAGACACCCTGAATAAGCGAAAAAGCTAAATAAAAACAGCATACTCAAGATGACTATGGAATTATACTATGTAATTATTATGCTGTGGAATTATACTGTTGAGACCAGTCTCAGGTCCCTTTCCCAATAAGTCACTATTCTTCAAACTGTCCAATATAAAAATTTTAGAATCTTTATTGCTCCAATGCTCTTTTTGAGTTTTTCTATCACTAGTAAAATTATCAGCCTTCACATAAAATTTTAATTTTTGACAATGCCATAGGAAGTGCTAATGTTGAAAAACACTGGTAATTAATTTTCTTTTTGATAAGGAATAAAACTATAAAGTGTTGGAGGGACGGGTTTTATTTTTGCATTCGGCGACCTTTACATTTTGGATGCTAGAGATACTGAGGTTAGAGAATCTTTTTTGATTATGTGATGCTTGCCAAGCAACAGAAGAGCCTTCTAGATTCAAAACACTAGAAAGAGCATCTTCATAGTCTGACTTATAATGGGTTTTTAGTGTCTCCAGACATTTATTACAGACAACACAGCCTTCTTGATAGCATTAAGTAGACTCCTTGATGCATTCAGAAAAGTTTATTTCTTTGGAGAATGCTTACATATAATGTTGGTCCCATCATTTTAAGTAAGGGTCCAAAAAGGAAAACGAATTTTAATGCCTAATTGCACAGTTCTTATTCTTTCACGTTTGATGAACAAATTACTTTTTCTTCTGTTAGGCTGTTCACATGACCTTACTGCAAAACAGCAGGTCAATATAAATTACACTAACTTCATGTAGAATACAGTTAAAGCATAGTTTAAGATTTTACACAGATTTAGTCATAATCGTTCAAAAGAAGCAGGTGTCAGTTATCATCCTGAGTTCCTAAGGTCCTATTTAAGCTGTTTGAATCCAGCTTCCTTCCAAATTCAAATGTCACCCTTACTCTTTCCCACTAGTCAGGAAGCCTCCTTAGCAAGTATCCCAATATGATATTTGTTTCAAATATCTATAGGGATTAATGTCCTAATCCTTTGGGAAAAGATACTATCAATAGGAAACATATCTCCCTCAGAATTCACCAAAGTAAAGCTCACGGAAAAAAAAAAAATCATAGCTTAATTTTGTAGTTATAAGAGCTAAATGTGCTTACCTTTATATACAAGTAATTTGGGGAGCAACTTTTGATTAATCACTAGAAACTTTAAAAACTGTTGGATGCATGTCATTTGTGGAGTCATGCAGATGCCTTGGCACCATTATAATCATGATGCTTCCTGTTTTAGGATGTGATCTGAAATGGAAGAATTTGGAGCATAAAACGCCCAGGGCCTTGGCTAAGGAAGGCGGCTTTAAAGCAGCCACCAAAGAAATACGGCGGGCGGAGCAAATCGCTAATAAACTGGCCCGGCCAGGAGCCCAAAATCCGAATCCACAATTGTACCTGAAACTTCACGATTGGTCCATAGAACATGAGACTTTCCTTCGGGAAGCCCTTTCGTTTGTGGACAGGGGCGATGGGACAGTCACCAAGGAAGACTTTGTGCTGGCGCTGGAGGAGAGGCAAGATTTTATGAGCTCAGAACAGATAGCTACCATAGCTCAACTTCACGAAAAAGTCCGGGGCGGAGGGGTCAACATTAACGATTTCTTTAAAGGAACCAAATACTTAAGCAAGTCTTATGTCCTGGGATCCTATGGACCTAAGAAAATTAAAAAAGGGATGGCCAAAAAAGCCAAAAAAGGCAAGTTTGTTTTACCCTTCCCAATCTGCATCATCCCTGACCACGTGTTTCCACGCCAGAGCGAAGGTGGGCTGCCTTGTTACATGATTGAAACCTACAAGCATGTAACTGATTGCAATCGCTTTAACCGAGATCATCCACCCGAACATCCCATTCAGGATGACTCTGCTTGGTACATTGACGATCCAGGGAAGGTCTTTTCAAACATTAATTTTATCACCAAGGCGGGAGACCTGGCATCTCTGAAAAAGGCGTTTGAATCAGGAATACCTGTGGATATGAAGGATAATTATTACAAGACACCCCTAATGACTGCATGTGCCAGTGGAAACATAGATGCGGTCAAGTTTCTTCTTGAAAAAGGGTATGACTTTTGGTTGAGTGAAATTTAGATTTTTGGGAGCCTTCACATTTCAAGGAAGGCTAAGACACATTCAGCTCCAGAATTTAAGTAGTGCAAGAAAGGGCTTCATTCCTGAAGTCCAGATCACAAATAGATCCTATACTGGGAACCAGGCTAACGGAACATAGGAGTGTGTGTACACAAAGACCGTTTGCCAATAACAGCTATGCACAAAGTGAAGGCCAAGAAGTTTTCTCTCTGAGGGAAAACAAAGCCTTCTGATTAGGTATCCCTGGCCTCCCAAGACAATTTAATTTGGTCTCAGAGCTTTACCTACATGATGTGGAGTTGCTTTTTATTTTTTTTTTAAATTAAAAACAATCTTTTTATTGTGGTAAGAACAGACAGCATGAGATCTACCCTCTTAAATTTTAAGTGTAGGGTACAATATTGCTAACTATAATCACTATAGTGATTATAATATTGTAGAGCAGATCTCTAGAACGTACTCACTTTACATGGAGTCATTTTTAAATCTGTCTCTTTTTTCTTTCTTTCTTTCTTTTTTTTTTGGAGGGGATCCCAACAAATTCAAGCAATTTGTTGGTAGCCATAATGACTAAGCACCATTTCATTCCCCTTTCCTTGGTTCATTTGTAAATATCTTTAAAATAACAAAGCATGACATTTAGTTTAACTTTTAAATCTAAAGCAATTTCTCAGGCTTAAGTCCTTCTTTTTACCATTGCTGAATAACCTGGGGTAACTTTCTTAACCTTTTTGTGCCTCAGTTTTCTCATTTTTATAACGAGGTTCTAATGGAACTCAGCTCACAGGATTTGTTGAAGATTAAATGAGTTAAAATATGTAAAGCACTTAGTAGCCCAGTAATTGCAGACTTGATAAAAGGTATTATTGTTATTATTACTATAATGTTTAACTTCAAAGAAGGATTTAAATGTGTTTATTATAGAGAGGGAGTATAAAGCAACTAATGACAATGTGAAGTGTTGGGCAGAGAATTTTTAAATAGGACTAAAATTTTATTTTATCTTTTCATAGTTTCTGGATGATATATTGCTTTCAATAAAATCAAAAGAATTAATTTTCTTTTTTCATTTAATATTGGAGTATAGTTGATTTAAAATGTTGCTCTAGTTTCAGGTGTATAGCAAAGTGATTCAGTTATACATATACATATCCATTCTTTTTCAGATTCTTTTCATATATAGATTATTACAGAATATTGAGTAGAGTTCCCTGTGCTATACAGTAGGTTCTTGTTCATTATTTATTTTAAATATAGTAGTGTGTATATGTTAATCACAAACTCCCAATTTATCCCACCCCCTCACCTTTCCCCTTTGGCAACCACAAGTTTGTTTTGGAAGTCTATGAGTCTGTTTCTGTTTTGTAAATAAGTTCATTTGTATCATTTTTTGATACAAAATTTTGATACATTATAATGCTTAAAATTTTAATAATGAAGGTGCATTTAAAAATTCATAACATACAGAGAAAGTAGATACAAAATGAAATAATATAACTTTTCTGTTTCCTGTTAGCTTTGATCTTTCATCGGATCCAGTTTTTCCCTGATTTTAATGATGCAAAATTGTAGCCCTTAGGTTACAATTGTAACCTAAGGATCTAAGGGTTAAAATTGTAACCCTTAGGGTCTAAGCACCTTTTAAACTAAACAAAATGTATATATACACAAAGTTAAGACTGTTATAAAATGAAGGACACAGGTCAAGAAAAATTATGGCACAAATTTAACTTGACCCAAACCTTCCTTGGTTTTCAGTTGAAAAACCTGATAAAACTATGATATCTTCCTTAGCATTTTTATCCTCTAGTGCTTGGAATAACCCATATTTTTAGCTCATGCATCTACCTCATTTTACAGGGCTAACGTCAATGCAACAGATAATTTTCTGTGGACTCCGCTTCATTTTGCATGCCATGCCGGCCAACAGGATATTGTTGAGCTTCTTGTTAAATCTGGAGCCGTGGTAGATGCCCTTTCAATCAACAACTCAACTCCCTTAAGTAGAGCCATTGAGAGCTGTAGACTGGATACTGTAAAATACCTACTTGATATTGGTGCTAAATTCCAGCTGGAGAATAGAAAAGGCATGTGTTCTCATTATGGGTGATTAGGGTTAGAAAAGGAGGATTTATGTTAGATTCCAAACCCGTTTAAATCTATTCTTGTAGGACCACATTTTCCCTTGAGTCACTGCTGCAAAAACAAACCTGAGTAAATGTTATGGAACTTTATCGTATACACAGTGCTTCTCAAATCATTGGTGTGAAAGAACCAGTTCTTTATGTTGGTGATCCATTGTGGATGGAGACTTTTGCAAAATACAATGAAAATGATTTAGAAAAATGAAGAGGAAAAAGCCCATAAAATACAAGTCCAAACTTTTTTTTTATCATTGGATTCAAATGACATAAAATTGCTATAAAAATTTCTAAATGTAAAAAAACATTTACTCTTAATCCCTGTATTTATTTCACTGTGGCTGTGTAACCATTAGTTTGTAGACTGACACCAGTCTGCAGATCACATCATGAGTCATCACTTTGTCTTAACAGTCAATTCCTAATAATCGGCATAGTTTGAAGCCTCTGTAGACTTTGGATTCCTTCTACAGTTGGACAAATCATTCCTGAATTGAGGCTCTTTCTAGGAAGTAAATGGGAAGCCTACCTATGTCATAAATATCCCATGTAAATACGTGGAGGTGTTATTTTCTTAGAGTGGAACCCATTGCTTCCTTTGGATCTGAAGGAACTTTAGTATCTCTGGCTGCTTCAGGCTGCCTCTGAGTCACAGGTAATATTGTTAGGCCTGCCTGAGGATGTTACAGGTGTCATAATACCCAGCAATCTGCATAGAGCACTTGAGACCTCCAGTTTCCCAGGCCTTTTTGAATACACCTCCTTCCATCATGGGAAGGGGAGGACAATGTAAAATTGTCACACACAAAGGAATGTGTGCACTGTGGGGAGAGAACCAGCACTCAGATATTCAAAATGTAATCTACCACTATTTCCTATCAACTTTTTAAGAAACATGCTCAAAATAATTAACAAGAATAAATGCTGGTAAATGGCACTCTAAATGATGAGATTGTAGAGCTGGTGCCACCTTAGAGAGTATCTGATCCAGCTCTGTGACTTTATACATACCATTCACTTCAGTAATCACCCTTGGTACTGCATGCTTAGAGCTGATGTGCTGAGATTTTGCTACATGGTTTATTATTAATCTGTTTAATGAAACTCTGAATTTACGTTTTGAGCAGGGCATAGTGCCATGGATGTTGCAAAGGCTTATGCTGACTATAGAATAATTGGTTTGATTAAGGAAAAGCTGGATAACTTGCAAAAACCAGCAGAAACTCAAAAAGCAAAAGGCAAGCCACTGCTTAAAGTGAAGACTGAAGGCCCTGAGATTAAGAAAGAAGAGGTATGAAAAGCAGTTGACCTCCCATTAGTAACTGGTGGGGCTGCGGCACCATTTACATATTGTTACAGGACATGGGCAAATAATACGCAGTCCATGTTTTCAGCACCATTATGCAATAGTATTAAAGAAATATCTAGCAAGAAAGTTCCTGTTACTGAAAAGCCTAAAAAGTACTCATTGCAAACAGAACCCACACAAAAACCAGTTGGTTCAACTAAATACCATTAGAATGTTGGAAAAAATAACTGGTATTGGATATGTATACACTCAGACCTGAATTATACAGATTTGATGGGATGGCCCCAAAAGGGGAAGAAGAGTAACCCTTATGAGAAATGAAGTAAAACATGATTTTCCTTCATTTTGGTTTCATAATCTTTCACTACCCACCTTACCACCCCACTCCCAAAGAATTTTAATGATTACTATGAACCCAGGGATATGTAACTTGGATATCCTGCAAAATAACTCTAGAAGGTTTTAAAGGTGTCAAATTGTCCCTGGTAATCTGGAATGGTTTGGGTGCCTCTAAATTAGCAGCAGAAGATCGAGGTTGTTGTTTATGGGGATTTCTGAGACACCAAGAATTTGTCATTCATTAGCAGGAAGCTTTAAGTACATTTCTAGACTGAAAGCTTCTTTTAGGGAAGCAGATGGATCCCTAGAGATCCTTGGCTGACATAGGATAGGGGATGAAATTCAGGAAGGAAAAGCTTTAATGCTATCAAATTAGAAAGGGTTAGAGAAATGTAGGTGGTAGGAAGTAGATAGAGTTGAAGGGATGATAGGCAGACAATAGAGAGTAGTAAGCATAGAGGAAGAGAGTAAGGATGGCCAGAGGTGAAGGAGGATTGATCAGCTAAAGCTCCTGATACATGCACCATTATCATTTTGGTAGGAATACACCCTTCTGATTAATAATGTCCACAGGTCAAGGATGGATATCTGAAAAACTTTTGTGATCTGTCACTAATACTAATTAAATAAAGTTAAACGAGGCAAACAAATGATCTCTCCTCACTCAAAATTATAATAATATTCTATTTCATTTCAAATTATAATTTGTATAGTAGCATTTTTAGTTTTTTCTGGCTTCAGAGTAAGATGCGGAACAGCAAATAATGTTAGGAAGTATATATAGGTTTTTGCAATTGACAGGTTTTTTTTTGGTCTTGTTTCCAGGAGCCACTTTCATCAATGTATACTGTACCAACCATAGTGGAGAAAAAGAAGGTGCATAAGGATAATGTGGCTTACCTCAATTCATTGATTACCAGTGGTTATACCAAGAAAGTGGATATCACATTTATTCCACAGAGGGTAAGTACTTTAGAAAGATCATAACATGGTATAAACTCATGATGTCATTTTTCAAATACTTTTTATGCAGAGCACCCAAATGTCCTGATCTTTTCTAGTTATTATTTGGAGGTGTCCTTTTTCTAGGTCCTACTACTTCTGACTAAGTAAGTCCAACTTGTATAGCTTCCAATATCTGGTATTACTCTTTTCTGTATTAACATTTTAATTTTCCTTGAACAATTGAAATCTTCTTCAGTTAGTGCCATTCCTTATAGCCATGTAGTCACCGAGTTCTATAGATACTTTCTCTGGGTACACCTTAGAGCCCAACCCTTCCTCTTTTTACACACTATCACCATCTCACTTGGGAGTTTCATACTAATCAAGACTGGATTTATTCAGTGGCTTCCTTAAACATCTACAATTACAAAGGTGAAGATGTCTTTGGAGAATAAGAGTGGTCTTGACAATGTGCATCAAGCCATGCTGAATAAGAGACCACCAGCTCCTTCTGCCCTCTACTGTGAAAATAATTTTGACTTCCCCATGAGACATAAAGGCAGTAAACCCAAACTATCTATTAACTCCATTGCTTCCTGGTTTTGACATCCTAAAAATGATCAGCAGCTGGCCTAAGGGTCATCAGAGAGGTAACTGAAGAGCATTTCAGTTGTCCAAATAGTCACCATCAGAAACAGCGATGCCCACATAACCAAAAATGTTGTGTAAGAGATAAAAGAGATTTAGAAATAAATTTGATAGTTTTAAATTAACCATCTTGAAGATTGTCTGGATATTGGCATGTTTATTGGCCATCATATTCACACCTGCTCTGGATGTGGTTGTTTATTTAAGATCTGGAGTCCCAAAGCCACCACAGCAGAGCTGATCAGGAAGAGGGAACTGCGCCGGGAGCGGTTCTCGTACGAGGTAGATTTTGATGACTTCATGATGCCCTTTCAGAAGCACATCACAGAGAAAGCGCAAGCATTGAAAGCTGCCTTCAAGACCTAAATCACAGCAGTTGCTTCTTGGGATAAACATTTTGAGGCCCAGGGACCAAACGTTGGAGAAAGTAGATATTTCCATTAAAGCCAAAACAATCCACAAGTAACCAAATATTTGTTTTTGCTTTAACAGCTATAAATATTCTGAGCTGTCTAGAGAAGGTGTGTTTTATTTTGCAATGAATTGCATGTTATTCTGCATAAATCTCCCAATTTCCCTCAAGAATGTAGTAGAATACATGGCATTTTTTGTTATAAGCATAGTGTCATCGTCAAAGAATTTACAAGATTTACACCATTATGTTTGTTAAAGATATCATTTTAGTGGAAATGGATGAAAACAATTTGATATTAGGGAAGAGAAGTCGTTTTTAATCCATTAAGAAAGCAGTTTTGTTCTCACACATCATAAGTGATATGGATTAGATTTTGTTTTTTTATGGCATTGGTATATTAGAAGACAGGCTAGTTATTTTGTAAAATGGTTGTTAATTGGGTCTGATTTGTCTTACATTTCCTCAAGAATAGATTCAGGTGATGCATCTTAGGCAGGAAGACCACTGACATGATGGTGTGCCCTTTTCAGTACATCATATCAGGAGGCACATGATGTTGCTATGGGATGTAAACTTTGTCACCTTTCATCCCTTGATTAAAAGTGGTATGTACTTGGTTTCTCCTCTGTAAAGTTACTCTTTTTCCTTTTGTACTTAATAAAAATCTCATGGATACATCCTTTGAAACTACGTAAATTTCCTGTTACTCCCATGACTTTCACCCTCTAATTTTAACACTCATGGATGACTTTTGCCTGAAAAAATTATTACAGTGATGGTTGCCATAAAATTATGTTCTAATCTCATCATTCTTTCTACATTTCTTAGTTGGTTTTGTATTGTTGGTCAGAGCTTTCTCTTCTTCACCATTAATTTGTGTATTGGTTATGTAATCAGTATGGACTCACGGTTTTCTTTTTCGCTTAATGGGTTACAATCATTTACTACCATTATTTATTTTGGTGCTCAAATTGTTCCTGATTTGGCCAGTGGAAGCTCCTTCAAGCTAGCTCCTGAGGACAAGACATTTTGTTTCCTTAAGTAACTAGAGGACTCTTTATTTCTTGAATGTGAGGGAAGATGACTATCCATGGTTTCATTCGGGAGCAAGGAAAATTAGTCTGCAATGGGAGATTTTCAGAGTCTACAATTCTCTGCTATCACCCGGTGAATACAACACATTCTCAATGCCAGTTTCATAGATAGTGCTGTTCTGTGATCACCCTCAACCATCTGCAAACATAAACTGAGAGAAAGTGTTAATGTCAAATCCTATTCTCTCTCATATATATCAAGTGTTTATATTCATTTGAATGACTCAACAACATGCTTGAATGAGAATTGTGTGAGGAGACATTCAAGTGACTAACTTTATTTTGGGTTTAACTCTAAACTCAAACAGAGCAAAGCCAAAGTTCTTTGATGCCCCATAAGGCCATTAGTGCTATTCAAAGAGTGGTCCATCAATCAACAGCATCAACATCACCTGGGAGCTTGGCCCCCTCCCACAAAATTATTGTACAGAATCCTATATAAGAATAAAAAATATTTTGTAGAGGGCATTTTACTGTCATAAAAAGACAGTCTGTCAAACTTAAAAATGTTAAGTTAAAAAATATTATAAATAGTATGAATAGTAATTTCAGACTTGTAGATATGCAACACACATAAATAGTAATTTTTCTGGATTTTAGAATTATGAATTGACTGTTATCTTATTTTGCTCATCTGTTTTATTTTTTACATTGAATATTAATTTACAATAAAAAACAAACAACAGAAGACAAAAAATACAAGTCAACCCAGAAGTCCAGCATACCAAAGTGATTTTATTAGTATTTGCCTCTTTTATTCCCTTATATATATTGACTTAGTTAAGATTCTCTCAGAAGGAGACGCTGAGCCAAGAAGTCAGGTGCAAGTGATGTGTTAAGGAAATGGTCCCAGGGAGACCAGGTGAGGGAAGCAGGCCAGGGAAGGGAAAAGAAGCCAAGCACAGGGGAGCTTTCTGGTGAAACCCCAGCTTCCATCCAACCTGTGGGGAGCTGTGGAGCACCAGGCAAAGGCTCTGGGCTTCTGGATTCCCAGGTCAATCAGTTACAGACTACAGGCTAGAGAGGGTACCAGTAAGGCTATTCCAGTGCTCAAGGGCAATTCAGTGAATTGGGTCACGTTGGGAACTACTGGCTGGGAAGCATTCAGCAGCTTGCTGCATGGGTGGGTGCGCCTTATGGGAAAAGGAACCCCAGGGCTCTGGATGGGCACCAACGGTGTGTGCTATAAGAATGTATATACAGGAGCTGAACTTGAGAAGGAAATACTCTTCTCTATACCCTCCTCTATACTGATCTTTACATGAACACTTGGGTGAGCGGGTTAAAAGTGTGGTTTTGTAGTCGGTAGATTTGAATCCTCACTCTGCCATTTACCAGCTGCACATCTACGGATCAAGTTACAAACTGTCTCTGAGTCTCAATTTCATCATCTATAAAGTAGGGCTAATAATATGCCCCTTAATAAACTGTCGTGAAAATCAAATGGAATAACATCTATAAGGTTTCTAGGTTTGTGCCTTTGCATAGTCCGTGCTCCATAAGTGATTTGTTTTTAAACTTCTTTCAGTCTCGGGCTGCAAAGTAAACCCAAAGGAGGCACAGGGATGAGGATCCAGACCTAGACAATCAGAAGAGTATAAAGGATTCACTTCCAGACTGTCAGCTGAAGTGATTTAAACCTGTAAACATTTTATGTAGCTTTTGATCATCACAGAAAGATGAACAGTATGCATTTGCTATGGAAATAGTTACTAATCCTTAGTCATAGTCATTCTGGTGGATAGTGAAACAAATGTTCAATTTTTTTTTTTTTTGGTCTGCAGAGCCTAACCAATTTCTTATAGAGTCTAAATAGTTAGGTAATGAAAATAGTGTCTTAGCGTGAGCTCCCTAGAAATAGGGAGATGGAGACTCTTGTGTAAGTATTTTTTTGAAGGAGTGTTCCCAGGAGAAACTTGTAAGGGATGATGGAAGCAGAATAAAGCAGGAGGAGGACCTAAGAAAGAGAAAGTTAGCCCCAGCCTGATTCCATGGGGAATCGGCTCTGGAAGATGAATTGTAGCACAGAGGTTGCCCTGCTCAGAAGGAAGGAGGTTGGCTGTTAGAAACTTCAGGTTTTTCACCTTGCTCACTGACAAGGTGACTCCAGTCAGCCAAGGGCAATCCTCCAGAGGAGAAGGTAACTCTGAGCCCAAAGCAACCACCAACCTCAGCAGCTGAGCAGTGGCTACTCTGGCTGTTAATGGAAATGTGTAGCACTGTAGCATCTGGTGCAAATGACATGTTTTGTGTGCAAAGTTTTAGGTGGCAATGCCTTGAGGTTCATTTTGTATAACATGCTTTCTTCTTAAAAAGAATGTAACTTTTACAAACTTCCAAACTTGTCTAAATTATTCTTAATTACAAAGAACAAGAAAGAACAGCAATGAGAACCAATTCAGCAGCTACTTAAAAAGAGAAAGCAATTCACAAATCCCACTGGCAGCATCTGTTTCTTCAAACGTGAATTGAGCATTATCAATCACTGAAAATTTTAAACAGGAGAGACATGTTCAACCTCATGCTCAGGATAAGGTCATGTCTAATTGGTACAAATGAATCAGCTCCAGTGCAGTTAGCTTAGCAATTTTTATTAAATTCACAACTTAGCAAATTCACTCTGTAGCATGAAGGTGCCCAAGAGAACCACTCAGCCTATAGTCTGTTTTTAAGGAAGGTAGTATGAAAAGAGAGAAGGGAGAATTCAGATGGCTTCTACAAACAGGCATAAATTTGAAGTAAATAGTCAACTGTACTGCATTATTATTTTCCAAATATTTGTAGAGGATATATTTTTTCCTGAAATTGTGTTTATTTAACAATGGATCCTGGGGGAAATTTACAAATGAAGGTAGATCGGGCATTTGTGCAGATCAAATGAACTCATGCCAACATTCTTGGGTCCTTAGGTAATTGTTACTATATCATGAATTTTATCTGGGCAATAAGGAATAATTGAATATTCTGTTAACATTCTGGGAGTCACTGGAGATTTTTTTATCCTAGATAAATAGTTGAGTATTGTGTGGTGTATGTGTTTTATTCAGAATTTAGAATAATGGCCTTTCCTTTTTATCTTCAGCAAATAGTAAGACTTTGAAGAAGAACTAATACACAAAAGATGATTTAATTTCCATAGGTTTAGTTTTTTACAAGATGATTTGAAATATCCATGTATTTCTTTACATTTGGGAGATTATTATGCTCTTTGTTATTGGGACACGCAGGCTCCAGTGTGGTCTCCTCCTAAGAGAATTGGAAATAAAGTAAGTATTCCCTCACCTCATAAAAAGTAAATACTGAAATCAACACAGAACAAATGAAATGACCAATAGGCAAAGGATTACTGAAAAATATTTATCAGTAATTCATCCCAAGCTAAAGCTATAATATATTGTGAGGTAGGAAACAGATGGGCCCCTGGGCCGGACAGCTGGTGTTTGTCAAGTGGAGTGAAATTGAAGCTTTGTTCTCACCCAGACACTCCAAGGACAAAGCTAGTGGCAGAAGCTGAGCTCTGCTAAAGTAAAGAGATAAGGTGTCCGCTCCTGAGATAAAGGAAGACTTCCCTGTCTGCACATGGTGTAGGAAGGCTACTTGGGGGTCAAAAAGGAAGGGGACCCCACCTAATAATCAGTGTGGACATGCACCCACAGCCCTCTATGGTGGGATCCATGTTAGCAAAAAGTTGCACATGCATCTTGGGGAGGGTTCTAGAACCAGTCAGGTGCCAAAAAAGAAATGAGATAATTGACCAAACGTAAACAAAGACCCAGAAGGACTGTCCTATATAAGAGATTTAAATCACCTCTTTACTGCACTCCTCCTCATTAGGGAGGATGCCCACACCCTTTATCTCTGGGTGTGTATTTCTGCCTTGCTTCTGTCTTAAATAAAATGCTTCTCTGTGTGCTCTCCCATATGTTGTGCTGCATCTCATAATAAACTTTGTGCCTGTTTTTACAGTTGTTGCCTCCTTGACACATTCTTCCTTTCAAATGGGAGAAAGAGCCAGGGCCACTTTGCTCCTAGCCTCTAGCCCCTGGTGGTCTGGCGGCTAGAATTCCTGGTTTTCATCCAGGCTACCCAGGTTCAATTCCTGGGCAGGGAACTAAGATCTGTCTTCAGGACTGCTCACTGCTGTGTCTCCGAGATCAGTTGCACAGCTAAAGAAAGAGTCAGCCAGGAGGAGGATTGATCAGCAACAGACTCATCACTAAGTGACAACAGCCAGGCCGACTGACTGTGTCTCTCCAGATTCTCCCCTGGGTAGGGACCTCTGGTCTATGTCACCCATGCATTTTTGTTATAAATTTAGACCCCTCAAGGCTGGTAGCACTAGAATTTTGAATCAACCAGCAATGCTTGTTCTGCACACAGTTTGGTTTTATTCATTCATTCAGTATATTTATTGAGCACTGATAATGATAATCCTGGAGCTGTTCCTTTCTCTTACCCTGTGGTGCCCCCCCCACCCCGGAGCATGACCTAGACAGATTGTTTCGGTGTCATCTGGCTTCCAGCTGTATTGGGACAATGGCAGACACTGGTAAGAGAAAGGAGTGGAAAGGAAGGAGAAGAGAAGCCAGGCTAGTTCTCCTTTGCCCTCTTTGCCTCAGGCTGCATCCCAGGCAGTAGCTGTGTCTGTCTCCCCCATAGCTCCAGTTCCCACCTGAATATCCTGCCCTGGTTCCAACTTCCACTGTGTGACCCTGGCCTCTGAGCTCTGGTGGAACCACCTCCTCCTTCTGTCCCTCTAGCCTAGGGATGGTACCAGCTTCCTTTTTTTTTGTAAATATCTGGGCCACCTCACAGTGTCCTGGTTGACTCCTCGGCCTCTTCTATCACCTGTGCCACCAAATCTTTGCATTAACTTCCCTTCTGTGAGAATGCAGAATGGTTTCTGCTTCCCTGGTTGGATCTTAATTTACCATGTATCAAGCACTACGGCATGTCAGGAGAAGATGAAATGCAAAATGAGGCATGACCCCTGCCTTCCTGGAGCTTTCAGTTTGTAGGAGAGACATATTTTATTAGAATAATCACAAAATACATAAGTGACAATTACACAAGTTTGGATAATTGGAGATTATCACAAGACTCACATAATTCCACAGGATATACTTAAGGAAGTTTCTCATATAAGCAAAGGATATGGCAGGACAGAGTGCACAGGCTATCATATTTTGGTCTAAGACTTCTAGGCATAACTCTCTATGTCCTTTCCTAGTTGCTCAGGACAGGGCACACTTCATCTTCAGATTATACACTAACAAGATAACGGTGAGCCCAGGCATACATTTATTGAGGGCTTTTTTATACCACTGGCTATATAAAAACCCAGGCTGTGTAACCTGTTAAATCAGGTACAAACTATCAATCTACACATCCCTAAAAAGTGTAGACAAACTAATACATGTTGCCTCTAGGGGAGTTTTGAACTTTAAACAGAACATTATGAAGTTGGAGTTAGTATATTTCAACCTTCCCTTGATCAGACTTCTAGACATCCCAGGAGGTAAGCACAGTGCTATCCAGTATAGCTGCAAGGTTAACACTTTCCTTACACAATATATAAACTTACAGTATGTGCTCTGGAATCAGAAAAATCACACTGATGAAACAGCATTTTATGTGAGATCTGAAGGATGAGGAAGAAATTAAGTTGGCCCTTACGGAAGGAAAGAGTCTGGTAGAAAGAACAGCATTTTGCAGGAAAGACCCAATTCAGCAAAGAC
Source organism: Globicephala melas (assembly GCF_963455315.2). NCBI lineage: Eukaryota > Metazoa > Chordata > Mammalia > Artiodactyla > Delphinidae > Globicephala > Globicephala melas. Next base: position 50,090,395 of record NC_083328.1, on the reverse strand, counting down.
TGAAAAAAGGCAGTGTGACTAGAACCTTAGATAGAAATTTTGGCAGGGGAAGAGGCCAAAGCCAGTTTCATTGAGAGATCAAGTAGGGTTTTTACCGGACCAACTGGAAAAGAGATTCACTTTTTACTTGGGATTCCAGCAGGATGTAAGCCTGGAGCTGCTGGTGGACAGTTTCGCTACCTTGTGGGGACATTCCAGCTGAGGTTGTGTTACCAAGTCCAAGCTCACTCTGCTCACCACACGACAGGCCAATGAATTGGAGACGAGGTGTTGAGGCAAGGAATATGACTTTATTTGGAAAGCTGGCAGACTGAGAAGATGGCAGACTAATGTCTCTAAATAACCATCTTATCAGGGTTTGGATGCCAGTTTCTTTTATAGCACAGAGAGGGGGAGGAGATGAGGAAGTAAAGTAAAAAGGCCATAAGTTTTACCAATATCCCCTGGAACGGCCAGCCTCAGGGAGGGGATGTGTTAATTTCTTCTTTTTTGTAGCCATCCACAGGTGGACAGGGTCCAGATGTTTCCCTGAACAAAGGCACTTTGGTTTAACATTCAGACTGAGGGGCAGGGCTCCCTGAGGCAGGCCATTATGTACAGGCAGTATCTTTTAGTGAACAAAAGCAACCAGGAAGCAAAGGTTAAAGTAAAAGAAACAGATCCAACATGTAGTCAGAGTTGGCTCTTCCCTGTTACAGTTGGAGTTCACACAAACGAAAGCAGAGCTGAGAGAGCAAAGAGCCAGAAGAGAGTGCCAGCAAGCACAGCAGAGGGAGAGAGAACTGTTCTCGCGTCTCAGATCCAGGCTTGCTCAGTCTACCCCTTGAAATTCTAAGTTTTAGGACCTGTCACATTCTCTTTTTACTAAATTGGTTTGTGTTAATGTTACTGAATGCATGTTCCTGTGCCCTGACACACAGTGAGGCCAAACAATATTAAAGATTGGAGTTTGGAGCAGAGAAAGGTTCACTGCAGGTCTGTGAGAGGAGAGCAGGTGGCTCATGCCCCAGAAACCCCCAAACTTCCCAAAGGGTTTCAGCAAGGCATTTTTAAAGGCAAGGTGAGAGACGAGCATGATTGCCTTTTGCAAACTTCTTGGTGTAGGAATCCTTTATTCTTGCAGCTGTCCACATAGGTCAGGTCATGATGTCCCTGTAAACCTCCAACAAGACAAATGTTACTTTCTGTTCTGCAACTTTTTAATCTCTATTTGGATGGAAAAGTGATATAGCCTTAAAGGTCAGAGCCTTGAGAATGGGCTCTCCTTTATATTTTAGGCTATAGGCAACATTCTTAACTTGTAGCAAAAGCAGTGGAATACAAAGGTTAAAGTAAAAGAAACAGATCTAATATAGAGTCAGATTTATTCTTCCCTATTACATTAAGAGTTCTAATACTAAAAGGAAAGCCCTGCAAAGGATATTGAGAAGTACCAGGAACTGTCGTGTTACCAAAGTCAAGGAAATTCCTAGGATGGTGGAGGAATCAACAGAATCAAATAGAAGACCATCACTTCCCCAAATCCATATGATTGCTTTACCAACCCCTCCAGGGATTTTCCTGCTATGTTGAAAATATAACATCATCTAAACTTAAATTATTTAAAAATTAGTCATTATACAGATTAAAAATTATGCATGTGCTCTTTTAGTGCCTAGTCACATGTAAAGAGAAGTTTGCTCTTGTGCTAATTCATCCCTGACTCTTATACCCCTGAGTTGCTGCATCTGTTCTTTAGAGTGTTTCTTTGTTTCTTTTTACTGAACTATATTAGCTTTCCGTTTGCCACTCAAAACATAGCTAGTTGTGTGAAGCTTCTAATCAGTGCCCACCCACAGAGGGGCTCCCTTACCCCATTGCTCTCCTAGTTGAGTCTCAACTTCACTCCAGACCCCAAGATGTATAAAAATCACAATCCCTTCACTTCTTCTGAATGACTGGTAAATAAACAAGGAAGTAGTCTCAAAAAGCTCTTTGCAAATGACCTTACAAGAGTTTTTCTTTTCAGAGGGTAAGATGGGATGTACAGCTGACAAAATAAAATAAATTTGAAATGGATTAAAGACCTAAATGTAAGGCCAGACACTATAAAACTCTTAGAGGAAAACATAGGAAGAACACTATGACATAAAGCAAGATCCTTTTGACCCACCTCCTAGAGAAATGAAAATAAACAAATGGGACCTAATGAAACTTCAAAGATTTTGCACAGCAAAGGAAACCATAAACAAGATGAAAAGACAACCCTCAGAATGGGAGAAAATATTTGCAAATGAAGCAACTGACAAAGGATTAATCTCCAAAATATACAAGCAGCTCATGCAGCTCATTATCAAAAAACACAAACAACCCAATCCAAAAATGGGCAGAAGACCTAAATAGATATTTCTCCAAAGAAGATATACAGATTGCTAACAAACACATGAAAAGATGCTCAACATCACTAACCATTAGAGAAATGCAAATCAAAACTACAATGAGATATCACCTCACACCGGTCAGAATGGTCATCATCAAAAAAATCTACAAACGATAAGTCCTGGAGAGGGTGTGGAGAAAAGGGAACCCTCCTGCACCGTTGGTGGGAATGTAAATTGATACAGCCACTGTAGAGAACAGTATGGAGGTTCCTTAAAAAACTAAAAATAGAACTACCATATGACTCAGCAATCCCACTACTGGGCATATACCCTGAGAAAACCATAATTCAAAATGAGACATGTGCCACATTTTTCATTGCAACACTATTTACAATAGCCAGGACAAGGAAGCAACCTAAGTGTCCATCAACAGATGAAAGGATAAAGATGATGTGGCACATATATACAATGGAATATTACTCAGCCATAAAAAGAAACGAAACAATAATTTGTAGTGAAGTGGATGGACCTAGAGTCTGTCATACTGAGTGAAGTAAGTCAGAAAAACAAATACTGTATGCTAACATATATATGGAATCCAAAAAAAAAAGAAATTGGTTCTGATTAACCTAGGGGCAGGACAGTAATAAAGACGCAGACATAGGGAATAGACTTGAGGACACAGGCAGGGGGAAAGATAAGCTGGGATAAAGTGGGAGAGTAGTATTGACATATATACACCACCAAATGTAAAATAGATAGCTAGTGTGAAGCAGCTGCATAGCACAGGGAGATCAGCTCGGTCTTTGTGTCCACCTAGAGGGGTGGGATAGGGAGGGTGGGAGGGAGGCAAAAGAGGGCAGGGCTATGGGGATATATGTATATAATATAGCTGATTCACTTTGTTATACAGCAGAAACTAACACAGCATTGTAAAGCAATTATACTCCAATAAAGTTGTTAAAAAAAACTATATGAGATATTAAGAGTTCATCATTGTTTTAAGACACTAAGTTTTAGAACCATGTATGATGCAACAAGAAATGACTAATTTAGTTGTGTACACATAGAGGAGAAGGTGTATTTGAAGTATATTTGGAGGTACACTTGATGAGATGTGATAAAGGTCTGGATTTGTGGGTGGGGTTTGAGGAGAGCAGAATTGAGAACACCTCCCAGATTTCTGGCCTGTAAAAATGGGGAGATCACATTTTATAGTGAAATTAAGGAAGGTATTAAAGAGGAACACATCTGAGGTCAAGAGTCCAGTTTTGAAAACGTTTAGTTAAAGATGCCTGTAAAACATCCAAGAGGATAAATAAGCTGAAAAAAATTAATCTGGGCTACAGATATAAACTGGGGAGATTTTGGCTTAATGATGATATTTAGAATCATAGGAATAAATTATATCAACTAGACCAGGATGATGACTCTGCCTCAAGAGCTGAAGTCTGAAGATTTTCATAATGTAGAAATCTAGAAGAGAAGCTGACACATAAGAATGAGGTGGGGGGGAATGGTTAGAGAAGTTGGAAGAAAGAGGAAAATGGGAAAATGTGGAGTCACAGAAGCCAAGATAATAGTTTCCCAAGGAGGAGGAAGAAGCTGGTGTCAAAGGTTGCTGAGAAGTTTAGTACAATAGTGACTGAAAAGAAAGTAATACAATCATTCTTAACCTTGGCGGCATTTTGGAATCAACTGGCAAATGTCTAAAAAAACGAATTTTTTTATTTATTGGATTTTCTGGTGTCCACCCAAAAAGATTCTGATTTAATTGGGCTGGCGTATGGGTGGGTGTCTAGATTTTAAAAGATTTCCAGAGTATTCCTGTGTACAATATTGAGAACCAGTGATAGGATGGATTTGGCCATGTGGCAGTACTTGTAGACCTTGGTAAAATTGTGGGCAGAAACTAAATTTGGTAGGTTGAGGAATCAAATGCTCTATTACAATTTATCTTTTTTTGTTCTTTTTGATAGAGCAGTGTTACAGTTTTCCCATTTTCCTAATCTAATAAATTGAACTTTTCAGTAATAACCTTGTCTTGGGACACTTTTGAACTATTTCCTAGGTCTGTGGTTCTCAACCTAGGCTACTATTAGAACCATCTGAGGAGCTTTGTAAAATATTCTCAGACAGTGCCTACCCCAGGTTAATTAAATCAGATCCTAACAGTGGGAAATGGGCAAGGGGATTTTTTTTTAAAATTTTATGTTACTTTATTTTTAGATTTTTTTGATATGGACCATTTTTTTAAGTCTTCATTGAATTTTTTAGAATACTGCTTCTGTATATATATATATATATATATATATATATATATATATATATATATACCAGGTTCTTATTAATCATCAATTTTATACACATCAGTGTATACATGTTAATCATAATTGCCCAATTCATCACACCACCACCATCACTCCCCCGCTGCTTTCCCCCCTTGGTGTCCATATGTTTGTTCTCTACATCTGTGTCTCAATTTCCACCCTGCAAACCAGTTCATATGTACCATTTTTCTAGGTTCCACATATATGAATTAATATACAATATTAGTTTTTCTCTTTCTGACTTACTTCACTCTGTATGACAGTCTCTAGATCCATCCACATCTCTACAAATGACCCAATTTCGTTCCTTTTTATGGCTGAGTAATATTCCATTGTATATATGTACCACATCTCCTTTATCTATTCGTCTGTCAATGGACATTTAGGTTGCTTCCATGACCTGGCTATTGTAAATAGTGCTGCAATGAACATTAGGGTGCATGTGTCTTTTTGAATTATGGTTTTCTCTGGGTATGTGCCCAGTAGTGGGATTGCTGGATCATATGGTAATTCTATTTTTAGTTTTTTTAAGGAACCTCCATACTGTTCTCCATAGTGGTTATATCAATTTACATTCCCACCAAAAGTGCAAGAGGGTTCCCTTTTCTCCACACCCACTCCAGCATTTGTTGTTTGTAGATTTTCTGATGATGCCCATTCTAACTGGTGTGAGGTGATACCTCATTGTAGTTTTGATTTGCATTTCTCTAATAATTAGTGATGTTGAGCAGCTTTTCATGTGCTTCTTGGCCAACTGTATGTCTTCTTTGGATAAATGTCTATTTAGGTCTTCTGCCCATTTTTGGATTGGGTTGTTTGTTTCTTTAATATTGAGCTGCATGAGCTGTTTATATATTTTGGAGATTAATCCTTTGTCCGTTGATTCATTTGCAAATATTTCCTCCCATTCTGAGGGTTGTCTTTTCATCTTGTTTATGGTTCCCTTTGCTGTGCAAAAGCTTTTAAGTTTCATTAGGTTCCATTTGTTTATTTTTGTTTTTATTTCCATTACTCTAGGAGGTGGATCAAAACAGAGCTTGCTGTGATTTGTGTCATAGAGTGCTCTTCCTATGTTTTCCTCTAAGAGTTCTATAGTGTCCAGTCTTACATTTAGGTCTCTAATACATTATGAGTTTATTATTGTGTATGGTGTTAGGGAGTGTTCTAATTTCGTTCTTTTACATGCAGCTGTCCAGTTTTCCCAGCACCATTTATTGAAGAGACTGTCTTTTCTCCATTGTATATCCTTGCCTCCTTTGTCATAGATTAGTTGACCATAGGTGTGTGGTTTTATCTCTGGGCTTTCTGTCTTGTTCCATTGATCTGTTTCTATTTTTGTGCCAGTACCATATTGTCTTGATTACTGTAGCTTTGTAGTATAGTCTGAAGTCAGGGAGTCTGTTTCCTCCAGCTCCACTTTTTTCCCTCAAGACTGTTTTGGCTATTGGGGTCTTTTGTGTCTCCTTACAAGATTTAAGATTTTTTGTTCTAGTTCTGTAAAAAATGCCATTGGTAATTTGATAGGGATTGCATTGAACCTGTAGATTGCTTTGGGTAGTATAGTCCTTTTCACAAAATTGATTCTTTGATTCCAAGAACATGGTATATCTCTCCATCTGTTGTTATCATCTTTAATTTCTCTCATCAGTGTCTTATAGTTTTCTGCATACAGGACTTTTGTCTCCCTAGGTAGGTTTATTCCTAAGTATTTCATTCTTTTTATTGCAGTGGTAAATGGGAGTGTATCCTTAATTTCTCTTTCAGATTTTTCATCATTCATGTATAGGAATGCAGGAGATTTCTGTGCATTAATTTTGTATCCTGCTACTTTACCAAATTCGTTGATTAGCTCTAGAAGTTTTCTGGTGGCATCTTTAGGATTCTCTATGTATCGTATCATGTCATCTGCACACAGTGACAGTCTTACTTCTTTTCCAATTTGTATTCCTGTTATTTCTTTTTCTTCTCTGGTTTCTGTGGCTAGGACTTCCAAAACTATGTTGAATAATAGTGGTGAGAGTGGACATCCTTGTCTTGTTCCTGATCTTAGAGGAAATGCTTTCAGTTTTTCACCACTGAGAATGATGTTGGCTGTGGGTTTGTCATATATGGCCTTTACTGTGTTGAGGTAGAGTCCCTCTGTGCCCACTTTCTGGATAGTTTTTATCATAAATGGGTGTTGAATTTTGTCAAAAGATTTTTCTGCGCCTATTGAGATGATCATATGGTTTTTATTCTTCAATTTGTTAATACAGTGAATCACATTGATTTATTTGTGTATGTTGAAGAATCCTTGCATCCCTGAGCTAAATCCCACTTGATCATGGTGTACGATACTTTTAATGTGTTGTTGGATTCTGTTTGCTAGTATTTTGTTGAGGATTTTTGCATCTATATTCATCAGTGATATTGGTCTGTAATTTTCTTTTTTTGTAGTATCTTTTTCTGGTTTTGGTATCAGGGGGATGGTGGCCTCATAGAATGAGTTTGGGAGTGTTCCTTCATCTGCAATTTTTTGGAAGAGTTTGAGAAGGATGGGTGTTAGCTCTTCTCTAAATGTTTGATAGAATTCACCTGTGAAGCCATCTGGTCCTGGACTTTTGTTTGTTGGAAGATTTTTCATCACAGTTTCAATTTCATTACTTGTGATTGGTCTGTTCATATTTTCTATTTCTTCCTGGTTCAGTCTTGGAAGCTTATACCTTTCAAGGAATTTGTCTATTTCTTCCAGGTTGTCCATTTTATTGGCATAGGGTTGCTTGCTGTAGTCTCTTAGGATGCTTTATATTTCTGCAGTGTCTGTTGTAACTTCTCCTTTTTCATTTCTAATTTTATTGATTTTAGTCCTCTCCCTCTTTTTCTTGATAAATCTGGCTAATGGTTTATCAATTTTGTTTATCTTCTCAAAGAACCAGCTTTTAGTTTTATTGATCTTTGCTATTGTTTTCTTTGTTTGTATTTCATTTATTTCTGCTCTGATTTCTTTCCTTCTGCTAACTTTGGGTTTTGTTTGTTCTTCTTTCTCTAATTCCTTTAGGTGTAATGTTAGATTGCTTATTTGAGATTTTTCTTGTTTCTTGAGGTAGGCTTGTATAGCTATAAACTTCCCTCTTAGAACTGCTTTTGCTGCATCCCATAGGTTTTAGATCGTTGTGTTTTCATTGTCATTTGTCTCTGGTATATTTTGATTTCCTCTTTGATTTCTTCAGTGATCTGTTGGTTTTTTAGTAACGTATTGTTTAGCCTCCATGTGTTTGTGTTTTTTACATCTTTTTCCCTGTAATTCATTTCTAATCTTATATTTTTGTGGTCAGAAAATATGCTTGATATTATTTCAATTTTCTTAAATTTACTGAGGCTTGATTTGTGACCCAAGATGTGATGTATCCTGGAGAATGTTCTGTGTGCACTGGAGAAGAAAGTGTAATCTGCTGTTTTTGGATGGAATGTCCTTTAAATATCAATTAAATCTATCTGGTCTATTGTGTCATTTAAAGCTTCCGTTTCCATATTTCTTTTCCTTTTGGATGATCTGTCCATTGGTCTAAGTGAGGTGTTAAAGTCCCCCACTATTATTGTGTTACTGTCGATTTCCTCTTTTTTAGCTGTTAGCAGTTGCCTTATGTATTAAAGTGCTCCTATGTTGGGTGCATATATATTTATAATTGTTATATCTTCTTCTTGGATTTATCCTTTGATCATTATGTAGTGTCCCTCCTTATCCCTAGTAACAGTCTTTATTTTAAAGTCTATTTTATCTGATACGAGTATTACTACTCCAGCTTTCTTTTGATTTCCGTTTGAATGGAATATCTTTTTCCAACCCCTTACTTTCAGTCTGTATGTGTCCCTAGGTCTTAAGTGGGTCTCTTTTAGACAGTATATATATGGGTCTTGTTTTTGTATCCATTCAGCAAGCCTGTGTCTTTTGCTTGGAGCATTTAATCCATTCACACTTAAGGTAATTATCAATATGTATGTTCCTATGAACATTTTCTTAATCGTTTTAGGTTTGTTTATGTGGGTCCTTTTCTTCCCTTGTCTTTCCCACTTAGAGAAGTTCCTTTAGCATTTGTTGTAGAGCTGATTTGGTGGTGCTGAATTCTGTTAGGTTTTGCTTGTCTCTAAAGCTTTTGATTTCTCCATTGAATCTGAATGAGATCCTTGCAGGGTACAGTAATCTTGGTTGTAGGGTCTTCCCTTTTATCACTTTAAATATATGTTGCCACCCCCTTCTGGCTTGTAGAATTTCTGCTGAGAAATCAGCTGTTAACCTTATGGGAGTTCCCCTGTATGTTATTTGTCATTTTTCCCTTGCTGCTTTCAATAATTTTTCTTTGTCTTATTTTTTGCCAGTTTGATTACTATATGTCTTGGCATGTTTCTCCTTGGGTTTATCCTGTATGGGACTCTCTGCACTTCCTGGACTTGTATGGCTATTTCCTTTCCCATGTTAGGGAAGTTTTTGACTCTAATCTCTTCAAATATTTTCTCGGGTCCTTTCTGTCTCTCTTCTCACCCCTATAATGTGAATGTTGTTGTGTTTAACATTGTCCCAGAGGTCTCTTAGACTGTCTTCATTTCTTTTTAATCTTTCTTCTTTCTTCTGTTCTGCAGCAGTGAATTCCACCATTCTGTCTTCCAGGTCACTTATCTGTTCTTCTGCCTCAGGTATTCTGCTATTCATTCCTTCTAGTGTAGTTTTCATTTCAGTTATTGTATTGTTCATCTCCGTTTGTTTGTTCTTAATTCTTCTATGTCTTTGTTAAACATTTCTTGCATCTTTTCGATCTTTGCCTCCATTCTTTTTCTGAGGTCCTGGATCATCTTCTTTCTCATTATTCTGAATTCTTTTTCTGGAAGGTTGCCTATCTCCAGCTTCATTTAGTTGTTTTTCTGGGGTTTTATCTTGTTCCTTCATCTGGTATGTAGCCCTCTGCCTTTTCATCTTGTCTATCTTTCTGTGAATGTTTTTTTTGTTCCACAGGCTGCAGGTTTGTATTTCTTCTTGCTTCTGCTGTCTGCCCTCTGGTGGATCACTGCTTCTGTTTTGTGTTTTGGTTTTCTGGCCCCAAGGCTTGTGGGATCTTAGCTCCCTGACCAGGGATTGAACTCATATCCCCTACATTAGAAGGTGAAGTCCTAACCACTGGACTCCCAGGGAAGTCCCAAGGGGATTTTTTGAAAGAACCCCAGGGTATTAATGTACAGCAAGGCAGAGACCATCTCTGGGTGTTATGTAGAAGCAATGTAAATTTGCTGTTTATTTGGTGCTGGAATATCTAGGGAAGTAGAGATTCTTTAGTACCTACAAGCAAGGGCTGTAGATCACAAGATGTCAAATGCTAAAAGGAAAATGATAGGAAGAGTTTCCATTGGCTGAACCCTCAGTGGAAGCTCAAACTTTGTAGACTCCTCAAGACTTCGCTGATAATGTATTGTCTCCCAACAGCTACTCATAAGTAGTGAAATTCTGCTGAGGAGAGGAGCTGAAATGGAGGAAAAGTATGACATTTGTCTCCTAGGAGGAAAGATTTTCTTTGACCAATGCATTTCATAAGTCCAGGAGGCAGCATCAACATAGAATACTATATGAGCAGTGCCCCCTGCAGCTGTGCATGCACCAACCCTGTCTATAATTCATCTTCATGAAGAATGCACACAACTGAGGCAGGTTGGATTGACAGTACTGCCTCTTCCTGAAGGTTATTTGGCTTCACATTGCTAACATCTTCCAAGGGATTGCAAGTCACATTTCTCTTTATCTTCAATAAGTTATCCGATGAACTCCAAGGGCCATAACATTTCATAAGGAACTCAGCTCTGGTAATGGAAAGGCAATATTTTTGATCTCTAGCTTTTGAGGTAGGCAGCTGGAAATATAGCCAAAGGATTTCAAGTTCACAAAAGTGAAAGCAAGGGAAATCTGCTAATCCCTGTTCACTCTCTAATATTCCTGTGTCTTTCTATGTGACATAGAATTGGTAGGCTCAGAATTTGCCATAAAAATACTGTTCACTTCATGTTTAGTTCTTTAATAACTTCTTAACTCTTTCACTTACTGGCTATGTGACTTGACAAGTTGTTTGACTTCCCCCTGTTTCTTTGTGTGTAAAATAAGGGCATGCAGTTACTATAGTAGTGATTAGTACTATTCACCAAATATTGCCTGTTCCCTCCACTTCTGGATACACTGTGGGGTTGCACTCCCTGCCCTGCCCCCTTGTGGTTGGGTGGTTCCAGGTGATTAGCTGTGAACAATGAGTTGGGAGCAGAAGTGATGTTTGCCATTTCCAGGCTCGAGCTTTGAGTTGCAGGTTTGAGACTCCCCAGGTCTTTTTCTCTCTCTCTGCTGCTGGCTACGCTGTCAGCCAAGGAGAGATGGAACAGGGCCCAGAGCTGCCTATCAGTGGATATGGTGGTTTATAAACAGCTGAGATTACAGACTGTTGACTACCCTAATAGACTTATCTGTAGGTTTGTGGTGAGGACTCAATGGGATAATATATTGTAGGCAATTACTCTACTTACTGTCTGTCACACTATAAAGTGCTAAATACATATATTTTTCCATCTTTCAGTTAAGTATTACTGGCCTTCTCTGTCTAAATGTTTGCATTTGTGTAGCTTTCAGGATTTAATTTTCAGGCCAGGATTGAATGATACAAGCTACCTTTAGAAGTATTGACACTGACATTTACTTATACATGAAAATTATTAATCAGCAAGTTAGTAAATCATATTTTCATCTCGTGATTATTGATGATATAAAAGAATCTCTAAGAACTTAACATTACTTTGCTCACAAAAGTGAAATAATGATGACAAAAACTGTATCTAATCTTCTTTTTAATAAATAACCACATGTAACTGATTTACTCAGCTCTTACCAAATCAAGTGAGGGAAAGCTAAACTGGTTTATAAATATTGGAGGAGTGTTTAGTTTTAACACATAATAAATGCAAAGCATAAGGATTTAAAGAAGAAACTCAAAAGAAATAATATTCTAAAATAATGTTGCTTCTTCCTTTCTCTCATTGCCATTTTTTCAAACATTTATGTTCTACCTATAAATATGCACCTGTATAAATTATGACTAAATCTATTTACACTGCTTCACAGTAAGTATTTTGCTGAATGTGTGGGATTTTAATCTCTGGTGTATTGTGCACTAAAGGATAATAGATTTGGCAACAGAAATGGATAGTTATGTTCCATTAAAAACCACCTCTATAATTCATAACTGGACTGAGGTTCTGCTCCCAAACCAATGACATGCTTAACTTCCAAAAGGTCTAAAACAAATTTTCCAGTTATGGTTTCCAGAGTCATATTTTCCTCCATTTTAAAAGATTGCAATATTTATATTATTTTCCATGGGTTCTCTAAATAATAGCTAAATGCCTTGACAATAAGTATGATTTGTTAAATTCAGTGATCTCTTGATAAGCAGTAGTTTGATTATTTGCTCATATTATCAATCATCATGTCATTTATTTAATTTTTATATTTATTTTTAATAATCTTTTTCTTATAAAAGGAATACATAATCATACAGGAAAAAAACCCTACAAATTAGGAGAAAAAGAAAAAATGTCATCCATTATTCCAGCCCTAGAGAAAACCAGTTACCCTCTTGAGGACTTTTTATTCCAGTTCTTTTGCTCTGCATACATTTGCCATAAAGATATAATACAAAGTAATATATACTGGTTTTTTTGGATAAACAACAAGGTCCTACTCTATAGCACAGGAGACTATATTCAATATCCTGTGATAAACCATAATGGAAAAGAATATGAAAAAGAATATATATGTATAACTGATTCACTTTGCTGTACAGCAGAAATTAACACAACATTGTAAATCAACTATATTTCAATAAAATTAAATAATAATAATAATATATACTGTTTTTTAGCCTTCATTCTTGATTATAAATGTAACCTATATGGCTCCCTATAGAGAATTCTGAAAATATAAAAATTAAGGCAAAAACATAAACCAGGGAAAACCCATCAGATTACCATTATTCATATTTTAGTGCTTCCATTAAAAGCAGTCATTACTCAGCTACTTCAGAGCTCACTCAAAGAAATATTCCCTAAAATGGTCCTCAGCAGCACGATTATGTTTTCCAAATTTTTATTCACTTCTGAGTTGGATCACTGTCGTTCATCACGAATTTGCAGTAGGAGACAACTACCTGTTACATCCTGATGTTATAGATACAAAAGACCCAGCCTCTTGTCACCAAGAGCTCCAGGTTTGGGGAGGATATAGACTAGAAAACAATGACAATACAGAGTGATTAGGTCTAGCATTTGAGATAAGCTCAGTCTGCAACAGAACTGGTTGGACAGAACAAAAACCTATCCTGCTGTGGGAGAAAGAGTCAGGAAAACAAGCTTCCTGGAGGCTACGCAGTAGGGCTTCACTCTGAGGTAGGGGTGCAGCCAAAGACGGGGAGGAGGAGAGTCAGCAGGGAGCATCCACTATCCAGGATCAATGATAATCCCACATTGTTGGAAGATAGAAAGATCGAGACAAGAGATGAGGTGGGAGAAGTTGGCACAGGCTTTGTATTCCATAATGAGTCTGAGTTTTATGGAGAAGGTAACAAGGCAATTAAGCAACAGAGTTGACATGATCAGTGTGTATTTAAGAGGAGCACTCTGGCTGCAGTGGGAAGGGATGGGAGATATGGCAAGGCTGAGGGCACAATAAGCTATGGCAGTCATCCAGATTAGACATGGAGAGGACTGGAGTGAAGGCAGTGGTAGCAATCAATGTCAGGAATGTCAAGGAGGCTTAGAATATTCCTTACCCCTCCATGTGCCACTTGGGGATTAAACTTGGATATTGATCATGCCAGCCAAATTGTTGATAAGACAATATCTCAAGACTTACCTTGATGATCTCCTTTGATATGAGATTGAACAAGACAAATAAGGATATATTTTGGATCCTGCTCCAAAGGGATCATCATATAAGACCTGGGTAAGATTTCAACACTATAATTGAAGTCAGGTAATAGGGACATAGGCTATATCACTCATGGAGAGTGAATGGCTTGAAGACCCTTTTAGGGCAACATGACCACTGCGGAAAAACTAGAAAAATACTTTGGGTCATGGTGATTTATCTGAGCTGCAAGTTGAAAGTAGAATAAATCTATTCTGAACAATGTACTCACTGAATCATAGTCATTCATAGTATATTAACAAGACAGTTACCCAAATGGGTACACATTTGCTGAATAAACAAATGTTGGATAGGGGATGAGGACTTACAAATGCCAAGGTATGTAGCAGTTCAATATCAATTTTTTTGTCGACTGGGATTACTAATGTGGTTTACAGAGTCTTCCCAATCAAGGTGACTGACACTGAAAGCTATCCAAATTTTTTAGCACAGTGCTTACACCTGTCTATCATTTGGCTGCTGAAGACTTTTTTTTCCTTTAATGATTAGAACTTTCTGAAACTGGTTTGGATTGCTTCGTGAGGGGATAATGAGTTTGCTGTCACTAGAAGTATTTTTTTAAAAGGCTGAAAAACAAAACACTGGAGGACAAGTTTTAAGGAGGATTTATATGCAGATTAAAATACTGGTTTATAGCTTTAGACGGTTTTATTTTTCTGTTGTTGTCATGGGATGATATGTTTATATATTACAATAAGTCCCCTACATAGGAACCTTCAAGCTGTGAACTTCCAAAGATGTGAACGTGAGTTCATATATCCAAACACGTAAGTTAGTACACGTGTCTGGTGTACATTGTCACATATGTGCATCCTCTACAAGTGGTTGTGCTTTCATGTACTTTACTGTACAGTACTGTATAAAGTACAGTAGTACAGTATCTTTATTTTAAGTCCAGGATGTGCGGAAGCAAGCATAAAACCAGCGGTGATGTAGCTGGTACTGCTAAGAAGCACTAAGCGATAACGATGGAAACAAAAGTGAATATAATTGAGAGTGGAGAGAGGTGAAAAGATGGTAGATGTCACTCATTCTTATAGTAACTGAATAACTGAAGAGATTCATAATGCAGGAGATGCAATCCAGTGCTACCGTGTCATCTATGACAAGGAAAAAAAGGAGCTACTACCCAGACATCACTGGATCGTTTCTTCAAGAGGGTAGATAGAATTGAATCCAGCAAGGAACCAGAATCTGTGGCACTAATGTCAGGCATGGGTGACATTGTAGCTTGCCCTCCATCTCCTATTGCTGACGATCCTTCAGCTCTACCATCTCCCACCTCCTCTCCCTCCTCCAGTCAGTAACTCTTCTTGCCTGTTCACTTGATGCCAGCCCCTGTATGCCAGCTGTTGTACTGTACTTTTCAAGGTACTGTATTGTAAGATTAAAAATGTTTTTTTGTGTGTGTTTGTTTTTTATGTATTATTTGTGTTAAAAGTATTGTAAACCTATTTTGTGTTTGTTTTTTATGCATTATTTGTGTGAAAAGTATTATAAACATATTACAGTACAGTACTTTATAGCCGATTGTGTTAGTTGGGTACCTAGGCTAACTTTGCTGAACTTACGAACAAATTGGACTTATGAAAGCACTCTCAGAATGGAACTCATTCATATGTAGGGGACTTACTGTACTTTTTCTTCCTTGTTACTCAGCACTACATAAACAAATTCAACTAAGTTGATAAAAGATTTAAGATACAAGGTCAGAAAACCAGATACCTAGAATTCCTTTAACACACATACTTAAAATTTGCATATGGATGATTAAGTTGGACCTTCTTACAAGGCAATGATTTAAATATTTAATTCATTCAGCCTTAATTGAGAGCTAACTTTGTGTTGCCGGATATAAAAACAGATAGGTCATATATAAAGGGCTATTTAAAATTGTATCAAATTACAAACTGAGTACAGGTGTCTACTTCCATCATACAGCCCACGCAATGAAAGAAAACTTGATGAAAATAATCCATCATAGTGCAGAAAAATATAAGGTTTTCCATCAGAGGAACAAAAATTGTGAGAAATCTCTGGAAGATAGAATACAATCATGTGCAAACAAGACAACAACTCCAAATACATATGGGAGAAAACGATTCTTTCAAAAGTTAGAAGTATCAGAGGCACCCCAAAAGGGCCATGCCATCAATGGAGGAGTATGATTTAAGGGAACCCTGCCATTGCATGTTGATGAGTGATGCTGTTTCCATTGATAAGATTTCAGGAAATCTGTTAAGAGTAAGATCTGAAATGGCTTCATGTTTTTTTTTTTTGTTTTTTTTGTTTGTTTGTTTGTTTTTTTAGTTTTTAGACTTCTTTCTGGCACTACTTACTGCACGTGCTCAAGATGAAGCCCCGTGTCCCTTGGGAGTGTATTACATTGCAAAGAAGAGAAGTGTAACTCAGACAATTTTGACAGTGACTCCATAGCAAGAAAAAAAATCATAAACTCATTTAAGTCCTTTTCAATGCCACACAATTACTTACAGAATATTGAGATACTAAGACAAACTTCAGGACTAGTGTCTGAGAGATATGGAATTACCTTTCAGCTGAGAGGCAGGACAAAGTGGGGAAGTTGGTAACTCAAAAAATTTGAGAAGTCCAGCCCCAGGTATCCGGATTGTCATCCCCACTGTCTTTAGAAGGGGCTGAAAATTTCTGTTTCTCCAATGAGATGTCTTTTTTTCTAAGGAACTAGATTAGAAAAATCTAGGATGGAAGATGGGAACTCTCAAAGCAGCAGCTGGTGAAAATAGGATTAGGATTTTTCCGCCAATCAAGAGCTTTTATTGCATCTTTAAAATGTCACAGATGAGTCCGAAGTATCATCTGGCATCTTGCTGCTTCTGTAGCTGGACAATGTAGATCTTATTCATCAGCCTGCTGAACTGTTCCTTTTTCAGAAACAGAGATAGCATCCGAAAGTTTTCTGATATCCTTGTTTTTAAGTATTGTGGCTTGCTGAATCAAAGCAGCTGAATTTGATACAAGTTCAATGTCATTTCCTTCAAAAATGAACTCATCTTTCTAGGCTTGAGATACTAAACAAGCAATGCCTGGCCTCATTTGAACCCTGTGGATGTATTTTTCACATCCCCCAAATTTCAGACTTCAACAAGAGAACCATTCTCCTAAATAATGACGTTGATGGGGATGTGAGCATACAGAGACTTCATCTTGTAAATGGAAGCCCAGTGTGACACCCTTGACCATGTTCTGTACACGACTACAGATAGTGTGCACCATTGCCAGTTCCTTTCTATTTCCCTATCCTTTGTCAACCCGGAGCCTCATTTTTTTCTTTCCAAGGAGACTGAGTTCTACATTAATATGATTGAAGTCCCTCCACAGGGTGCCTCTGGGCCCTTCTCAATAATTGTGCATCCCTTCAGAGTGATGTCGACATTTTCTGGAATGTCGACAGTCTGATTCTGAGAATGGTCTTCATTCTTGCAGTAGATGCGGCAAAAAGAGTGGGATTAGGACAGTGGACTAATGGGTGGACAAAGAGAAATTGACTAGAGGAGAGAAACATGATGTTGAAATGGTAGCAAATAGAAAATCTGAAAGTTTATCCTGCAGGAGGGCTAAAAATAATTTTATTCTGAATGAGAATGTGATTGCTAAGAATCACTCTTCAAGCAATCAAGGATTTAAATTTCCTTGTTTAGACTCAGAATTTAAATGGGAAAACTGATGCAGAAGACTTCAGGACCACTCTCCCCTCTTCATATGGCTGGCTTCTTCCTATCCTCTGGGATTCAAATTTAAGATTGCATTCTTAACATAAGTTTCTCCCTGACGACTTAGCAATTGGGGCTTATATAGTGCATTGAATGCAACACACGTGTGTTCTAAAGTCAAGTGGTTAGACACCGATGGGCCCCCAATACTGTTCATGGACATTTGCATCCCAGGTAGACGCTGTCAGAGCATCTGTGTCCTGCCCAGTTCTTGCTGGTCCTCTCTTCCAACTCTTCTCCTCACTGACAGCCTCTTATAAACCTCTTGCCACTCTCCTGGAGGGCTTTCTCTGGTTGCAGGTGCATGATCCAGCATGCAGGCTGGAGGTATCTGTGAATCAATGCCTCCAGAAGCAGCCCTCTACAGTCATCCAATGGAAAATGTCGGATAAATTCCCCAAACCTCACCTCTCAGGTGGGGCAACACTGAGGCATGTTATGCAAGGTCTCCCGAGAGTCCCCAGAGGCCTGAGTCCCAGCTGCCCACATCAGGAATTCTGCTCATTTGCACACCCTTTGATTGGTTTTCTTTCCTTCCTTGTCTCCTTCTCCACTTGCCTTCCAGTGGTTCCTGGGATCGTCCCCCAGATAAACTACTTGCATTCACATCCTTATCTCAGAGTCTACTGGGGAAACCCATACTAAAACAGCATTTTTCCACATAAGAAAATTCACCAACTATGGTGCACTGATCAGTGTTTCCACCAAGCCTTGTGGGAGTTTGTACTCCCCGCCTGTGCACAGCAGCAGTGCACGTTTTCCAGTGCTGTGAAAAATTCGATGGAAGCCAACTTCCATTGGAACCCTGACTTAACTGTTCTTATTAAACTCCAATATCGTGCTATTTAAAACATATGAGGGACTTCCCTGGTGGTCCAGTGGTTAAGACTCTGCAATCCCAATGCAGAGGGTACGGGTTCAATCCCTGGTCAGGGAACTAAGATACTGCATGCCGCGAGGAACAGCCAAAAGAAAAAAAAAAAGTATGAATACTAAATTTTAGTAATAGTTAATTCCTCATATAGTCACTTACTAGTATGTAGCACTTGCTTATATGTATAAAATATGAAATGATATCATATGGTACATCATTTGCTCATAATAAAGAGAAAGCTTTGTGCTTTATCAGTTTAAGGTTCCTGAAAGCCTTGTGGATACTGGTCCACACTTTCACCAACCCTGCACTAAATAGAGACCATACTGGGGAAAAAAAAAAACACATTATCACAAGCAAATGCCCACTGTTTTCCTGGCAGCTCGACCCCGGGACCAAACATACTTTAAACAGTTAAGTTCCTAGTCACTGAAAGAGTAAACATACCTTCAGGGGGAAAAGAAAAACATACAACAATCTTACCAAGTTGCTTTTTTTTTTTTTAACATCTTTATTGGAGTATAATTGCTTTACAATGTTGTGTTTGTTTCTGCTGTATAACAAAGTGAATCAGTTATATGTACATATATATCCCCATATCCACTCCCTCTTGCGTCTCCCTCCCACCCTCCCTATCCCACCCCTCTAGGAGGTCACAAAGCACCGAGCTGACCTCCCTGTGCTATGCAGCTGCTTCCCACTAGCTATCTATTTTAGTCTTGGTAGTATATATATAAAAAACTAAAAATAGAACTACCATATGACCCAGCAATCCCACTACTGGGCATATACTCTGAGAAAACCATAATTCAAAAAGATACATATACCACAATGTTCATTGCAGGTCTATTTAAAATAGCAGGACACAGAAGCAACCTAAGTGTCCATCAACAGGTGAATGGATAAAGGAGATGTGGCGCATATGTACAATGGAATATTACCAAGCCGTTGGGTTTGATATTTACTACTCTCTTTCTCGGGTCAAGGCTGCGGAGTATAAACTGGGCTCCAGCCAGGTTATAACCACTTTCCTTCAACAGTCATTTCCCAGGAACTTCTGTTTTCTGGAAGCGATTTTTAAAAATAGTACCTGGGAGGAAATCAACCATGCTTATGTTGCTGAGTGATTCTAATATGTTTGAGGGGGAGCACGGCCCATCCATGTTAAATCATTCACTGTTTGCAGAGAACTTCCTTTGGATGTAGATTTTCTTATTCTCCACCACCAGCAGCTATTTTTCTAGTCGCCTATACGTGTTTGCAAGTTTGTCTCCCTCAACTGGACTGTACACGAGTGGAGGGCCATGATCTTGCCTAATCTACCTCTGCCTGCCCGCGACAGTGCAGGGCAGTAAAGGGAGAGGGGAAGCCGGGCTCGTTTCAGTAGGGAAGAAGGAGGAGCCCTGAGGCGGGACTTCCGCTGCAGCGCCCTCTGCAGACCCCATCGATGGATGTGAATTCACCACCAGCTTGGCTTCCTTCCCTTCCCCATCAAGTTTCCCCCATTCCTTTAAGGTCTCCCTGAAGCCCTTCCTGAATAAACCATTTGAACATGATTCTCGTCTCAAGGCTTTCTTCTGGGGATCACCAAATGACTTCAACCCAGAGGAAAGAGAATCAAAGCACTGGAAATATGCAAGTTAGTGGTTACCATCTTGTTTTAGTTAACGGATCTCGATTTCCAAGGAGGAGAAACCCATTCACATTAACTTAGATGGAAAGTTTACAAAAGACTTAAATTCCAGAGGTACACTGTGGCCTTGGGGGAATTAGAAAGTCACCTTAAATGTGTTGGGGCCACATAGTCTCTCTTCTCTGATTCTCCTAGCACTTGTACTCATCTTTTTTGCTGCAGTTAATATTTTCTATGATGCTTTACTCTAATGTGCTGTGTTGGCACATGGCTGCAGCTTACTAAGGGAACAGAAGCCTTGCCCTGTCTCTACAGAGAACAAAATAATTCAGTCTCTTAGTGCCCTAGGTCCAAATGCCAGGGGAAAAATTCAAAACACCAGAATCTGATTAGCCCACCTGGGGCAGGTGTCTGCTCCATGACAATCAGATGTTGCCTCAGAAGCAGGGTCACCTGCCCCAACACAGCCACTTCTTCAACAGTACCGTGGACACGGGTGGGCTTTTTCAAGAGGGATTGTAGGCTCAAGGCAATGACTGACATCTTTAGGACAATAACAAGCCAAGACTTTTTTGTTTTGCCTTCAGACGTCTCAGTGTTGGCCCTGCCCTACCCTGTCAAGCATAGAGATCCCCACTCACTTGAATATGTTCCATCAACCTCGGTCCCATGGGCTTGTTCACCACGTATCAACATGCTAGGCTAACTCCATCTCCATGCCATCTGTCTCATTGGTCCTCAGATGATGCAGGCTTTGGCTTTGTTTCTACAAACACTATCCTTCCTTTATTTTCTACTTTCTCCATGAAGCCTTTCCCAAGAATTCCAATCCTCCCCTAATGCCAATGCACTATTTATACTTTGTCCATTTGCCCGTGTTGCATGGTAGAAGCAAGGTTATCTTCCCTATTCCGTAAGCCCCTCAAATCAGTGGGACATCATACTTCCTGTTTCTATTGCTTCCCCTACAGCATCATTCTAAGCATACAGTCAGCAACACACAGATACTCTGCCTCATGTATTGACTGAAGTAACTAAGCTTTTGTACGGCACTTACTTCAGTGACTTCCTCATAGCTGGAATAACAAGCCTTTGAATTACCACCCCTCAGGTGGTACCACTGCAATGTGAGCTCGCTCTACTACCAACTGCCTGTATCTTCATCTCTCACCAGAGGGTGTCCTCCCAAACAGCAGGAAGCCACCCTGGATTCAGACACAGTAGACTGGACAGTCTGGGCAGTTAACCGCTGGCAGCCTTCCACCAGTGATGCTTAGAGGCAGGTGGATATATAACCCAAATCCCTTTCCCTCCATAAGTCAACTCTGAGTCTTGTACATCAGCTCCCAGAGTTTCCCACTGGGCTTGAGCTCTGGTCGCTCACGGTGGTAACTTGCTCCATTAGGCTGCCTATCCTTCCTGTGTCACCTCCACACCTCCCTGCTAGTGTTTCCTGGGACCGCCTCCCACGTAAACTACTTACACTTGAATTCTTGTCTAAGGGTCTGCTACAAGAGAGGGGACCTACACTAAGACAAGATTCAATAAATACTCATGATTGAAGGAAAAGGTGACTTTGCCTTCCCCCTCACAGGCCGAGAAGCCAGGCCAGGGGCAGGGTTGGATTTCTCAAGCCCAGGGAGGATAGAAGTCTCAATTTCCATGCTGTACCTCAAAAGTGGAAATACCCAGAAAGGAGAGGCTTCATGGGAATCAGTTTAAAACACAAAGCACTGTATCCTTGGGGGCAGCTGTGAAGTTCATGGTACCCAGCTAGGTCTAGAGAAGGCAGGTGCTGACAACACAGCTGCCCACAGTTTACTGGCCCAATTTGGGATGGGTGATATATATCTTGGCAGCCCAGAAGCCAGACCCCCATTTTTCCTGGTTTCCACTAATACATAACAGAGATGAACCGAAGAAAAATAATAACTACTCTTAGACTTTTTGCTAACCTTGATGGACTACATTTGACTTGAGTTATAAAATCAGAAAAATGTCCCCTCTCTTGCATCTTAAATTTTGGAAAAATTTCTACCTGCTAAAATAGTTTTCCAGAAATGAAGCGGACAAAAGCCATACAAATGCTTCAAGGATGATGGGAAAAAGCAGTTACCCTGGATCAACTGGAAGGGCAGCTTGAACATTTCTGATGGTCGATTGCATAACCATCAAGTTCTTGAACATCTAACATGCTAGTCCTTTGTTTGCTGGAGGAATGCAATTGCTCAATGAAATGCGAAAGAACTTGGCAAGGACCGTTTTCATGATTATCTACCAAGTTCTTGCTTTAACTTGTTTGCTTAATCAAATGTCTACTTATGATCTCTTTGGGAGGTTCTAAATTTCGTTAACTCTTTCCTTAAAGAGAAGTTAATCTACTCAGGAAGGAAGGCTTATTCATCATAGGTCAGAGAACATTAGCACTTCCTAATAATTAGTTCCAAGCCCCAGTTTCTAGACGACTAACCAGTTCAGCAAAATCCTGGTTCAGCAGAACCAGAACCTGTTTTCAGCAGAACCACTGCAACCAGTGCAAAATGTAATATCTCATTGAACTGTTTTGTCATTACAGTCCCAACGTTTGGCTATAGCTAAGCAACAATTAGACCAAATGATGCTTGTCTTTTCATTGAGGGGGATCTACAGAACAGCTCTCTGTCATAACTTTAATTTGAGATCTGCCCGCTATCCTGATGAAAGCCATCTTAATGAACTTGTGAATTTCTCATTGTCTTCTATTGTAAAAATGTACAGCAAGTTTCCTGCTCAGCTATGCATAATCAGAAGGTGAACACCCTCACTGCTGTGGACTTGAACCTGAATAAAAACTTTGTCTTCTCAGAAAGATGGCATGCTAGATGGATGAGGGGCTTTTAAAAGCCTTTAGTTTACAAATGAAGGATGTTTTCCCTCTGCACATTATCATGGTAGCTAGAATAATGGACCCTTCCCCCAAAATGTCCACATCTTAATCCTTGGAACCTGTGAATATGTTTCCTTACATGGCAAAATGGTCTTTGCAGATGTGATGAAGTGAAGGATCTTGAGATGTAGAGTTATTCTGGATTAGCTGGGTAGGCTCAACCTAATTACAAGCGTCCTTAAAATCACAGAATCTTTCTCTGTTGTAGTCGGAAGGAAATATGACTACAGAAGAATGGCCAAAGGCATGTAATCTTGCTATCTTTGAAAATGGAGGAAGAGGTCACAAGCCAAGGAATGTGGCTGGTTCTAGAAGCTGGAAAAGACAAGAAATAGATTCTCTCTTAGAGCCTCCAGAAATGATCACTGCCCTGCTGACACCTTGATTTCAGCCCTGTATCAGACTTCTGATGTCCAAAACTATAAGATGATAAATGTGTGTTTGTTATAAGCCACTAAGTTTGTGGTAATTTGTTGCAGCAGCAATAAAAAACTAATACAGTTATACTTAAATAATTCCTGGAAAAACTTAAGTAAGAAAAGAAAAAAATATATTATGGTAAAGTAATTTCTTCTCCCCCAAAATATCTAGAAGTGTGACTTTTCTTTTTTCTTTCCTTTGCCACCATCCAGGATTAATAGCTATTAACTCTTTGTGTTTGTGGCCTTTCGTTCTGTTTTGTAAAAAAGTACAATATTCATTACAGTTGAACCTCAGGTCCCCTTTAGCCATAACGCCAATTGCATTCCCTGACCCACTCCACCAATCCTAATCATATTTTAACATATATTTTTATAATCTATTAAAAATATTATATATAAATGTATAATCATTAGTGTGCACTTTAACTTTTTCCATATAATGTCATAGAATTAAGGGCTATTTGACAAAAGCTGGAAAACAGGACACAAAGTCACTACCAAAGATGATGCATCTTAAGAAAGAAAGAGAGGTCTAGCTGATAACTCCCTGGCTTCTCCCTGTTTTCCCTTTGCTTTCTATCTCCTGTCTCCTGGCCACATTTCTCACAGGCCAAATCTAGCCAGAAGCCAATTGGCTGGGAAGTCCGAGAAATGTAGTTTGCAGGATGAGCCCTCTGCAGTGCAGAAGAGGACAGGGAAGTGTGGAGAATGGAGCTGAAAGCAAGCTGGCAAATGCTTTGCAGGGTGTATGCTAGACTTACAATGAAGTCCTTTAAAAACCCTACAATTTTCAGCTTTCCAGAATGAGGGTCATATATTTTTGTTTTGTTACCTGTTTGTGCCAGAGGACCTTTGAATGCTTAAAAGGAAATTCTGAAGAAGTCCCTACCATGGGGAAGGGGGCCCAGTGGGACCAGAGCCCCCCAGTTGGCAGGTCCCTTGAGACTTGAGCCCTCTTTACCTTCTGCTGTAACTGTATCTTCCAGCTTCTGAGCGGGAAGAAGGACTCTAGAGTCATGATTTCTGGAAAGTGGGAGAAATGAAGCAAAAATGAAGCTTCCCAGGGTGGGCAGATTATTTCAATAAAAATATCAGACATATATAAATGAAAACATTGACAAGACAGCAACAAAAATATGCAATATGAAAAGATTTCTGGAAACAATCTATAATATCTCCTATTTTGCATTAAATAGGATATTTCCCTTTTTATTTTATTGATTGATTGATTATTATTTTTTTTACATCTTTATTGGAGTATAATTGCTTTACAATGGTGTGTGTTTCTGCTTTATAACAAAGTGAATCAGTTATACATATACATATGTTCCCATATCTCTTCCCTCTTGCGTCTCCCTCCCTCCCACCCTCCCTATCCCACCCCTCTAGGTGGTCATATTATTTTTGATTATTATTACTTTTGGCCTTGCCACACAGCATGTGGGATTTTAGTTCCCCGACTAAGGATAGAACCCACGCTCCCTACAGTGGAAGCGCGGAGTTCCACTGGACTGCCGGGGAAATCCCTTTTTCTTTTCAAAATAAAATTTTCAGGAATTCATGTTTTTTTACCCTTCAACTAGAAGAGCATCACATAGACCAAGAAAACAAACCAAAGGATTGTTCACTGATCAAATAATAACATGAATAATAATCAAAACTGTTTAATTAGATTGTTCCAGACTTTTATAAGGAAAACTAACAACAGAGGGGTTGTTGACACATTTCTTCAATGTTTTTTCAGCGTAAAAGCTCACATCCTGAAAGCTCTCAGGTTCAGAGGTTTGATAAGCTCCACCCTATAGAGTACAAGTTGGGTCTTCAAATCACTATTTAGACAAACTATAGACCAGCACCATCCAATAGAAATAGAACATGAGCCATGTTCAAAAAAATAAAAGGTGGTGGGCGAAGTAAGTGAAGGGGGTCAAAAAAGGTACAAATTTCTAATTATGAAATAAGTCATGGGGATATAATGTACAGCATGACTATAGTCAATAATGCTGTGTTGCATATCTGAAAGTAGCTAGAAGAGTGGCTCTTGAAGAAAAACAAAAACTGGTGAAATTAATATTAAGAATATTTTAAACTCAGTATATCAAAAATATTATCATTTCAACATGTAATCAATATAAAAATAAAATAATTTTGCTCTTTTTCAAACCTAATCTTTGAAATCTTACATGCGTTTTACACTTTCTCCATGTCTCAATTCAGATACTAAATTTTTATTGGAAATACTTGATTTGTATTCAGACTTTATAAAACATACAGTTGCTAAGAAAAATTCATGTACTCTGGTGGTTCCAAGCATACATTAAAAAAAAGTTCTTCAGTAACTGAATCAAGTATAAGTTTTTAATTTTAGATTAAAATTAAATAAAATTAAAAATTCAGTTTCTCACTCCTCACGGCCGCAGTTTCTGTGCTCCGCAGATACATGCGGCTCACAGCTCCTATACTGAACAGCAAAACACTCCATCAGAGACAAGGACTTGTCAAAGCCTGAGGTTTTTTTCACCTTTATAACTTTTTCATGCTACTTTTAGAGGTGACCTGTTTTTTCTTCATAAGGATTAATCTGAAGCCTTTAAGTAAAAAGTACCTGTGTTCTTGTTACTGGTGTCAATAAGGAAGCAATGGCTAGAGAAGAAGGGAAGCTTCATGTAAGAGTGAGAGGATGTTTGTAGGCCATCAAAGAAAGAAAAGCAGCCTAACTCTCCAGGGTCTTCTGGACAGAAAGAATGGAGGCCCCCAGAGCAGAAGAATGGGCTTGGAAAGTGACCTTGTTCACTTTCAGACAGGGCTCTTTGTCACAAATGACAGATACTTGATTCAAACTGGCTTTGACAATGAAGGTTCTCTGTGGGCTTAAGGAACTAAAAAGTCTGCAGGCTCTGTAATGAGAAGCTCAGGCATGGCTGAACCCAGGGGCTCAAATAATATCCTTAGGAATTGATTTATCTCAGTCTCTCAACATCAGTGCCCACTGTACTACTTTCAATCTCAGAGTTTCTCCAACAGTGGCAAGATGGCTGCCAGCTATCCCAACCTCATGTCCTGTTCTTCACATCCCTACCAGAGAGGATGCTTCTTTCCTAAAAGACCCAGCATAAGTCCTAGGGCTGATGGTCGTTGTCCTCTGCTTAGGTCACTTGATCATTTCTTAAATAATCCCCAGGCCTGATTGACTTTCCAACCTTGGAGATGGAGCGTTGGATCTGCCCACTCAAACCACATGGACTCAATGAGGGAGCGTGGTTCCCAGGGAAAATCAGGTTGCTGTCACTAGGGAGAGAGAGAAGCGTGCTGGGCAGGAAAAATCTTTTGTACGTCTAATCAAAACACTTGGCAATGAGGAGGCTAGTTGGTTCCCCCCAAAATGGTTATGGTTATTCAGATTTTATGTGGCTTCATTAGAAATACTGTATCATCTGTCAGGCGTTCCATCTCCTTTTTCCATTAGTCTTTTGGGAGTCCACACCTTTTTCAAGTTACTTAACCTTGAGGAAGTTGTTTAACCTCAGTGTGCTTCAGAGTTTCCATCTGTAAAATGGGGACAATAATAGGACCTACCTATCACATTTATAATAAAAATTAAATAAGCTAATATGTGTGAAATATAAGATAGACAATTTATGAATAGAGTCTGGCAGATGACAAGTTCTAAAAAATTCCACTAAATAAACATGCAAAAATGTGATATTATATACTTCTCTTAGAAGATCCATTGCCTTCTCAAATGAGTTCATATATGGCTCTTTCTGTCAAAGTAGGTTTCAGAGAGAGGAGAGACAACGGAAAATGTTTATTGGATCAATGAATGAATCCTATTGTCAGAGTTAAGGATGTATATACTTTTTTTTTCAAAGGCATACCTATGTCCTTAAATACAGTTTGCCTGTATTGTGATTTCTCTCTTAGGAGCATATGTCAGAGTTTAATTAAATTTAAACCAGTGCATTCCTCCTGTCAAAGACACTCTGACTCTGGTTAATGTAATGGCACCAAGGAACAATCTGGGTAATTTGATCATCATGAGGAATTGTCTCCATCTCTATTCTATTCTTATTGTCCCAATACTTGGTTTAATCAAGTTATAAGAATTATGGTAAATGGGGTTTATCTGGGAAAATACTCCTTGAGAAATCAAGGGACCATCTCCAGTTACCTCTGCTGGGGAAAGCAGGACTCAGTTCCTACTTGGGGGATGAAAACACCCAGACATGGAGGGAGATTGAGGTTACGAATTGCCTGAGACCGAGACTCCTGAAAATGCCGAGTTGATATCTGATGAGGAGGTGAGCCTCAAAATCCTTTTTTGCTGGATGCGTTCAATCAGTAAAAGCCACCCACGAAAGGTGATTCAAGGTACAACATGCTTTGCCTTCCCTAAAGGACTAGTCCCCTGTATCCATCCCTTCCCTCACACCTGGTCTAACATGACCACCCTGAGGCCACTTCACTGCCTAGGCACTGCCTTCAGTAGACCCTTGCCTGTTCCAAGCACATTTGCCACCTGCAAGGACACACATTCACATCCTGGCCCCCCACCACTGTCACACAGATAACATTATTAGATCACCTCATTCCTCACCCCTCACTGTACCCATACCCTTCCCTAAATAGCTTTGCAGTTCCTTCCACTAGAAATCTTGCTTTGGTCCCACGTGGGCTTACTTTGGCCAGTGGAACATGGACAGAAATGGCAGTGAGTCAGTTCTGAGCCTACACACAAAGAGGCAGCACACTTTCTGCTTGCTTCTCTTGTGCAGAGTTCTGCCACATCATTCCTCTGGCTCCAGAAGAGTGAAACATGTATGGAACAGAGCCACCCTGGCAAATCAGCGAACCTGTGAGCATGACAATGCATGTTTATTATTAGCCATTGAGATTTGGGCTGCTTTGTTACATAGTATGGCTCAGTTATAGTTGACTGGTAAACGAGCTACCAGCCAAGAGGGAGCAAGGAAGGCTCTGAGAGTCTTGGCCACAGCAGGTGAAGTTTTCCGCAGGGGTGGCAGAATTTGTAGCATCATCATTGCAGCCATTCCTTATCCCTCCTTCCTTGCTTTCTGTAATTACAAAATCTAAAAAGTGAAATGCCCAAGTTTCCAGAATGTTTTACAGCTGGGCCATCTGAGCCAGTTCTAGTCAACGACATAGAAGTAGAGATTGGCAGGGGACTCCTGAGAAAACTTTTGCTGTTTGAACACAAGAGAGACTTCCTGTGCCGCCCTCCTCCCTCCTTCCTGCCTCGGAGGCAGTCGCGATGCCCGAGTCCATAGCAGCCAACTTGCAACCAGGAGGTGAGCAGCATGAGGTTGAAAAACCAACAGCTTGAGGAAGGCAGGAAGAAGAGGAAAAAATCCTGGGTGCTTGGTGAGATTGCTGAATAGCTGAACCAGCAGCAACCAATGCCTATCTCTGGTTTTCTTTTAACATGAGATACAATCAGTGTCCCTTTTGTTTAGACCCCTGTTAGTTGGGGTTCTGATATCTAAAGTGAAATGCATTCCCCGATGATATGCCTATTTTCTGGTTGGACTTGGGTCTGGCCCAGTCTGTTTACATCAGAAAGATGATGCTGCTTCCTCACTGGGTATTGGAGGAGCTGAGATAGAAGGAAACTCCAAAGGTTCGTAACCATTGTGGGGAAGGAAAGGGAAGCAGCAGTCTTAGCTTTTGACATCAGATAGGAGTCCCCTAGGAACTGAGACAGGGGAAGCTTTGATTACTTCTCTCTCTGTCCTGACCCATTTGATCCATTAAAATCCAACCCACCCATCGTTCTTAGCCTGTTCCATGAAGCTTTCTCGAATTCCATCCAGAATGACTCACTACGTTCTCTGAATTCCTCGAGTTGTTTGCTTGCTTGTTTATTTCAGCCTATGTGTGCCCCTCAGTTGACACATCACACTTGGCTCTGCATGAGTCTTGCTGTGTATGTGTCTTATCTTCCCTACAAGGATAGTGTCTTAGTAGCCCCTGCAGAATCTCTTGTAGAACCTAGTAGACACTGGTCGGCATGCATCAGGCCTTTAGAACTAGTGGTAACTATGAATCAAATAAAATGCATATGAACTTGCTTTATAGCAAGCCTAGCATCACATCCAGGTTTGTGTGTGTATCTGGAAACTAATTAGGGATTGGCAGCAAAAACAGTTCGGTTTAGAATACCCTCTACTATAGAGGAAGCAGATTAAGAAAGAAATGAGGGGACAAAAGAGAGGAGAAATAAAGAACAATCCAAAGTCACCTCCGAAGAGACCAGAGTCTGTATAATTTATTCCCTCTTGGGAATGTTCCTATCAGAAGTTCTGATGACAAAGAGTCAGCAACCTGGCATGGTTTTGCATTTCTATCCTGTGCCTTAAAATATATGTTGGATCGTTTAGACTTTTTAGCGTCCACTTTAGTTAGAAAGAAGAGGGAAACTTTAATCTGGGCAGTGCCTGAACTCATAGTTAAGAAGTGGGGTGGTACGGTCTCGGACTAGGTTCCCCAGAAGCAGGGCAAATGGCTTATGTGGGAAGTGATTCCAGGAAACACAGGGGAGATTGTGGAAATGGCGGTGATGGGAAGGAAGCGAACATGGGTGGGTTAATGAGTAAGTTACACCTGTGTGTACCTGGATCTTGGTCCTGGCAGGGAGCTCTGTGTAGACCCCACCTCCAAATTGTTCCACTATGTAAAAAAAGTCACTAAACTAGTGTTGGAAGAAAATATTATTTTTATAAAAGGCTTTGGTTGGTAGGCTTGGAGTTACTTTTTTGGGTTCCTTATAATTGTCTAAACTTTACGTATTTTCCATGATGAACATGCATCACTTTTATAAGTTCCTCACAAAATCTTTGAGAAAACATGTCACTCATTACCAATAATGATTCCAAAATGATTTTGCTGACTTGACCCATCTGAGTCTCTGCTGTTAACTTCTGTTTAGCTCAAGGGTACCAGCTCCCAGGAGGTTAGCATCCTCAGCTCTGTCCTCCTCATTCCCCAAGATGTCCATGTCACACTCCCTCCCACCAGTATGCATTCATTCTTTTAAGAAAATACAGAGGCCCCGCTGTGTGCCGGGCACTGCCCTAGGCACTAAACAAAACCAGACATTGTCCCAGCCCTCATGGAAGGAACTGAGTAATAAAATAAAGCAAAATTTAAAGATTCTGTCTTTCAGAAGCACTGTGCAGGAGTGTTTTTTTGTGGGAATTCTATGAGGTCCCAGTTCTCCGGGAAACTATAGTAGGAGATTTAGATCCAACGGGGAAGCTGCCCTTAGGAAGTGAGGTTGAACCTAAGATCTGAAGGGTGCAGAGGAGTTAACCGGGCAAATGTTAATTGCATTTCTAATGTGCGCATGGGGTCATCACGTTGGGGTCTTGGGACGCTACGTTCAAACCTCTGTCCTCAAAGACATAGCCATCTAATTGTCAGCCTACAATCAAGTTTCCTAAAATAACAGAGAGAAAAAAAACCAAAACAAAACATTGTTGGATCAAGTCCCCCAGTGTCTATAGGAACATGTGAGAGTTCAAAGGAAGAGGCAATCAATAAGGCGAAGTAGACAGGAAAGCCGCTTTGGAGGAAATGTAGCTTGGGTTCAGGTTTTATGCCAGCAACAAGGAAAGGTTCCCACGGAAGGGGAACAGCACACACAAATGCTCAGAGAGCTCCATGTCAGGGATCCTTCTATTGAATGGTGAGATGACCAGCAAGATGAGAGTATCAGATAGGTATTAAGTGGAAGAGATGGCCTGTCCTTGGAAGCCGGGTAAAGATTCTTGGACTTGATGTGATGGGAACTAAGGAGCAAAGACTGCCAAAAGACAGGCATTACCTACAGGAGGATTGATGCCGCTGACTTTACCCCTGGGAAGGAGGGGAGCCAGAGGGGCTGGCCACAGTGATCCAGACAGCAAGAGAGAGTCTGACAAGGAGGACCTTCTTCCTTGTATCCATGGTAAACTAGGATTTTAGAGGTTCACGGAATTTTTAGCCTCTGAAAAAGAAATTTCTATTAGAAAGGGAAGCATCATTATATTACTTGATAGAATTGGTCTCATCTCATTTATTTTATCCATCTTTCTCTTACAACCGAGGAAATATACTGAAGCCCAGCCAATTTCTTTCCTTTCCCAGAAGCTCTCCACAGGAAGGAGACCATATTTGCAAGTCATCTGGGACTCAGCCCTTCTGGAGCACACCCATGGAGTGGGAGACCCCACTCCTGCTCTAAGGAACACCTCTTCCTGATCTGTAACCTTCCCAACTCACAAAAGTTGCTGCCAGGGGCTTCCCTGGTGGCGCAGTGGTTGAGAGTCCGCCTGCCGATGCAGGGGACACGGGTTCGTGCCCCGGTCCGGGAAGGTCCCACATGCCGCGGAGCGGCTGGGCCCATGAGCCATGGCCGCTGAGCCTGCGCGTCCGGAGCCTGTGCTCCGCAACGGGAGAGGCCACAACAGTGAGAGGCCCGCGTACCGGAAAAAAAAAAAAAAAAAAGTTGCTGCCAGCCGTGGTGGGGTGGGAGCGAGGGCAGGAAGTATATGTCATGCTGACAAAGGGTCTTCATTGCTGGAGGGGGCTGCAGAGGCATAAGGGCGGGGCTGAGGGATCTCTTCCCTAGCAGAGGCTGGTGGACCAAGTGGTGCCCATTCTGCCCCATTGCTTCCCATGACCAGCAGTTCCTCTGGCTAGATCATACCTTTTTAGGCCATTTTCTACCATGTCCCCCTACTGAGATAGCCCCTCCTGTGTTCTAGATCTCTCCAGGAAAGGTGAGTTTCTAAGTTCTACGGTGTTTTGTCTTAGTGAACACTTAAAGGGCCTTTTGAGCAACAGTAGAGGAATCAGCTTTACCCCTGCTTCAGCGCACACTGTAAATCCCCAATCAGGACAGCGCTAGAATTTTCTATACGGGACACATTAACAGGTGGCAATCTGGAACTTCGTTCAAAACTCTATTTGCCTACAAACATGCTGTTTGTATTTTGATTTTATGTTTACTGGGGCAGCACATGGAAGTAATGGGGTACGACGGTCCACAGCTTCCAAGCTTGTTCCTGATACCACCCCTGAGCCCTACAACTAGGCTTCTTTTCAGTTACAGACTCTCATAAAAAGTCCTACACCCTCATCTGTACTTTCACACCAAGGACAGACAGAGACTTGCATGCAGAAATCATTTACAGTGAATAAATTGGTCAATTAATTATCTAACTTCCCTACAGAGCTGGCTACTGCCTTCTCGTGGGAAGGTGAACACCTGCTGAGAAGGTTCTCAGGAATCAGCTTATGCCCAAACACCCCACCCAGAACAGACCTTTCAGCTCCCTCCCTGGGGCTTCTCTCAGAAACAGGAGTTTTTCTGGATCTCTGACGCCCTCTAGTGGCTGTCTCAGGCTGTAATCCTGCCTAAAGTCGGCAGCCGTTCCACCTCCTCCTAAAAATACGACCAGCCCTGAATTTAAAAAGAAAGGAAGAAAAAACACATATCCTTTCTTCTGCTTCTCCTAAGTGCAAAACAGAAAATTTAGGGATGTCTAGTTTCTGACACCGTCAAGGTTCACCTGGCCTCTTAACATTGCCCTGGTTGGTTTGTGTTTTAAAACTTTGATAGCATCTTGCTGCCTGCTCTGTACCCCAAATGGCTTTCCCCTTGCCCCCAATATATACTTTATTTCGTCTTTATGTTTGTTTCAGAGCATCACTGAGTGTCTTTTTCTCAAAAAAAAAAAAAAGAAAAGAAAAGAAAGAAAGAAACACAGGAATGGCTTAACTGTATCCTTTAAGTTGAGGAGGGCAGATTTCCCTGCCCGACACACCAAGGTGCCCTCGCAAAGCCTCTGCGTGATTCCAGGCTCCAGGGGCATCACAGTGAGCCTTGGCAGGACCAGGGATGCTGCTGTCTTTTTTGACTTTGGTAGGTAGGTGTGGTTTGAAATTGGCTACATTGGTCATTTTTATGAATCGATTTTTACAAACCCATGGGAAGTGTTCCTAATATAAATAGCCTGCGTTATTCTTGTATCACCTTCATCTGACCCCTAGGAGCGCTAAAGAAAAGCCCATCACACTTACCTGGCCTTCAGCCCGAAGCAGACAAATAAGCCACTGACCAGGATGAGACTGGAGGAGGAGACAGCACATCTGCTGCCACTTCTATTCCCTTGGCTGAAAGGAAAAGACGAATATTTGCTGGGCTTGTTCTGTGTACTGACCATTAAGTATCTCATCTAGTGGGGCAGGTATGACCATCTCCATTTTACAGACGAGGACATTGAGACACAGAGTTAAATGGTTTTCCCAAGATCACATAACTATGTAAGAGGCAAGGTTAAGATTCAAACCCGGTTCTGACTCTCTTTAAGGCCCACTCTTTACCCAACTCTTGCCTCTTATCTTACTTAGCTTTGGGTTTCAGGTCCTTGCCTCAGAGTCTATGTGAATGGTGCCTTCTGGAGTTGAGCAGTGTGCAGCCTGCAGGTCTGTCCAGAGTGGCTCAAATTTGGATTGGCTTGAAACCCTCCCATGACCAGATTCTAAGCCTGGCCTGAAAACTAGAGTCTTGCTGCTCAAAGTGTGGTCCCCAAAACTGCAGCATCAGCGATACCTGGGAGCTTCTTAGAAATGCAAATTAGTGACCCCCACCCCAGACCCAGTGAATCACAAACTTCAAGGTTTGAGATTAGAAATGTATACCCAGCTCTTCTCAGCTTTGATGTGCACTCAGATCACCTGGGGGTCTTGTTGAATGCAGATTCTGATTCAGGAAGGCTGAGGAGATGGTGCTGAGCTTCCGCTTCTCTAACCAGCTCCCAGGCAATGCCAACACCGTGAGCTACATTTGGAATAACATGCCCCTAGATCAATAATTCTCAAACTTGAGTCTGCATTCAAATCACCTGGAGGGTTGGTAAAACAGATTACTGGGGCCCCATCCCAAGGAATTCTGATTCAGAGGGTCTGGGATGGGGTCCAAGAATTTTCTTTTTTAACAAGTTCCCTGGTGATGCTGGTATAGGGACCCTATAGAGAACCACCATTCTAGCCTATAAGAACTTCCTTCAGTTAGACAATTAACCCCATGCCTTTTGGCTTTGCATTTTCATGAGGCCCTACTTAGTCCTCAAATCCTGGCATCCTGGCATCTTTTTTTTTTTTTTCATCCTGGCATCTTAGAGCTGAAAATAACTTCATAGACCAAAGGCAAAGCCAGGATGAAGCAGCCAGACTTACTCTATTCAATGTTGTTCCTCTGCATCCTGCTGGCTCTGAAGCTCCATAAATTTTCCAGCGTCTAGCAATTACAGTGTTTATGGTGAGCTCTGCATTTCAGGCCAGTTTTGTAAGCACTTGAATCCCTATCAGACACATATGTCATTGGCAAAATCCATAAAAACTCAGGGCCCTCCTACCTCACGGCTCTGTGAAAAGAGGGCTTTGGAAAAAACCAGCAGCCAGGCTGGCAGCCATGGTGGAGAGAAAACGCAGCAGCTAGCAGGCAAACCCAGACAAGGTGATTCAGCACAGAGGCCCTGGAACAAAGTAATAAACCAGGATACTGACGGCTACTGGCACTCACATTCTGCGGGGCAACCCTGAGAAGGTCATTTACTCTCTGTGCCAGAGAAGATGCTTTTCCTTAAGGTAAACAATACTCTCATTCAAGGAAATACATGCAAGAGGTGGTCTCATATAAGGACTTAGATCAGTTAGTTTCTGTTATCTGACGAATCACCCAATACTTAGAACAACCATTTATTAATGCTCATGAATATTTGAGAAAAAGTAGTACTGTATATTTTCTTGAAGCCTAGGCTTGGAACTGGCATGCCATCACTTCCACC
This sequence comes from Globicephala melas, assembly GCF_963455315.2. Classification (NCBI taxonomy): domain Eukaryota; kingdom Metazoa; phylum Chordata; class Mammalia; order Artiodactyla; family Delphinidae; genus Globicephala; species Globicephala melas. The sequence goes on along the minus strand of NC_083328.1, from coordinate 50,055,260 downwards.
ATATTCTATTGGCCAAAGCAAGACCCAAGACCAGTCCACTGCTGGATGGGAGAAGCTGTAACATCACATAGTAAAGATGTAGAGGAAGGTGGAGTTTATGGCCATTTTGCAATCTACCACAGAAGAGTTTTCTGAGTTTGGGAGACCCTGAGACAAAGATTCCAAAGCCAGTGGTTTCAATGGTTACTTGGAAAGTGAAGGAAATACTGGTAGGGGCGTAGGGTTTGAGATCCAGAAGAAAGCATCTGGTGAAGTGTGCGTAACCCGGCCAGCCAGCACTCTCATAGATGGAGCTGAATTCCACTGGAAAACTCTGGGAGTGTTGGACACATGCCTTTTTGTTATCCTACCTGAGAGAAGGAGCTAAGATATCTATACATCAATTCCTAGCAGTCATTTGTTGAGGACTGCTCCTAGGGCACACGGGTTCCCCGTTACTTCAGCCTCCCAGACTGGGCAGAGTGGTCCCAGAGGTATGCAGGTCCTGGTAGCTGTGCACCGAAGATGTAAGTGTAGGGAGATATAGGGACACCAACAGTAACTCCTGCAGTGCAATGGTGATTAAAAAAAAGAAGAAAAAAACCCCTCAAGCTTTGGTTTTAAGTTCTTCTGGTAATAACATCTTTTCTTCCCTGTTTTAAAGTCTATTTGCTTTATTTGAGGTGATGCTTCATTTCTTTTTCTGGCTTGGTTGGAACACTAGATAGCGTCATATCAAGTTGTCCTGCAGCTCCAGAAACAAAATGGAACTGAACAATTCACAGCATGAGTTGAGAACAAAGAGTCGTGTCTGCTGTAGCAGTGCTGGACCACTTCAGCTCTACCAAGAACATCACTCTGTCTGAACTTGCCCTGTGCAGCAACGTCACAAACCATGGGGGGCCAAAGCACAAAGGGCAGGCAGAGGTCACGGACATTTTCTAAGGTATGGGATTCCCAAAATCCCTGTAAGGAAGCCGTAGGGAGAATGAAACTTTCTACCCCCAGAAAGGTCTTTGAACTGTATGAAAAATGGGCTGAAAGGAAAAACACTAAACTTATAGTAGAGATTTATTTTGGGAGGTGGGAGTGGAGAGGGGATAGTAAATGATGTTGAAAGTGAGGGTTCAAGTTATTTAACATTTTATTTTAAATATTTACCACAAATGAGACAAAATGTCAGCATTGACCAATTCTTTGTAATAGATACTAGGTAGTTGCCATATCATCATCTCCTTTACTTTTTCTTAAATTTCAAAAAAGCGTGTTGGGGGCAAGGCGGGGTGGGGGCAGAGGATGTTCTCCTGTAATTAGCAAGGTCTGGTAGGCTTATAGAAGTAACACTGATCTGTTTCTTGAGTAACATTTGATAAATACTTCCCCTTACTGAACCTTCATTTCCTTGTTCATAAAATGAAGATAATAATAGTAGCAACATCAGGGGCTAAGCCTCAGATGATATACCCTACTGCCCAGCGTGGTACCCCAAAGGAAATGGTCCCTCAGAAAATGCTCACTGCTCCCTTTATCCCTCCCCTGATGCGCCGCATGGATTAGGATCCCCTCACATGGAGTCAAACAAGACAATTGGCTAGTTACCTAGATAAGGCTAGAAACAGAAAAATCTTAAATAAAGCCTTATCCTGACTCCTCTGAGTCCAGGGACAGCGTTGGTCTAAGAAAAAATAAAAAGAAAACCCTTGCGGGAATGGCTAGAGAGAGACAACCCCCGCTTGTGGAGACAGGGATTCTGGAATTTAGCAATAAGTATTTTCTAAATTTTCTCAAGTCTTTAAAATCTTCTACCTTGAAGGGGCACTAACCTAGTTCTAGAACAGACCTAGGTGCCTTGATAGGACTTGTAAAGAGATATTTCTCCTTTGAGTGTAATGAGGATTCTTGATTTTTTTATACAAATTAGAGAAAGCCCATAGCCAGCCTTAACAACACAGAATACCATGAGGAGAAGAGAGAGAGAGGGACATAATGGGCCAGTAAGAGTGGAAGATATGGAATGTGATCTATTAAATGAGGAGTCAGAGCCTGACCTCTAGGAGAGAAGGCTTCTCTGGCCTCTCTACATCTTGCCTGGGAAGCTGAGGGAAGTCTTAGAAGGGAATGCAGCATTCCTCGGAATCTTGTTTTATCTGGGTTTCTCTGAATCTGGAAAAGATTGTCCTTAAGCACAGACTGAGAAGCCATTGGTCTGGGCTTGCTCTGTGCAAGGGTTACAAATAATCTCAGTCTTCTCTACACTTCAGGGTCTGCAGGAGGGGTGTGTATGTGTGTGTGTGTGTTGTGTACAGGGCTTCCCATCCATTCTGTATCAGTCACCTATTACCACAACAGTGCTGCATAATAAACCATCCCAAAATTAGTGACTTGAAACAATAACTGTTTCTTTAGCTCATGAATCTGAGGCTTGCAATTGGGACTGAGTTGAGCTGGGATGTTCTGGTTTCAGTTGGGCAGACACTCTCTAAAAAGAAAGAAAATGCTAAAAGAAGAAACCCTAGAACATCAAAAACAAGGAAATACAGTAACCAAAATTATGAGTAAAGACAATAGAATTGCCTTTTATTCTTGAGACTTCTAAATTATATTTGATGGTTGAAGAAAAAATTATAACATTGTCTGATGTGGTTATCAAAGTAAGTAGAGGAAATGTTTAAGAAAACTATATTATGAACAGGAGGATAAATGGACATGAAGAGAGGTAAGTTCGTCTACACTTCATTCAAATGGGTAAAATGATGACAACAGTAGACTGTGATAAGTTATATATATACCTAGAGCAACCAGTAGAAAAAAACTACACAAAGAGATACACTGTTGATGAACACTACAGATAATTCAAATGCAATTCTAAAAAAAAAGTTTAAGTAACTCATATGAAGGCAAAAAATAAATCATAAATGGAAAACAGAGAATAAACAAAAGAAAAATAAAATGGCAAACTTAGTCCCTAATATATCAATAAGTACATTAAATTTAAATGATCTAAATATACCAGTTAAAAGACCTTGGCAGAGTGAACTAAAAAACATAATCCAAATGTATATCATCTACAAGAAACTCACTTAAAATATAACAGTACACACAAGTTGAAAGTAAAATGATGGAAAGAGATATATCATGCAAACAATAATCAAAGGAAAGCAGGAGTGGCTAATGAATGACAGACAAAGTAGAATTCAGAGCAAAGAAAATTACCAGAGTCAGAGAGAGAGATTATATACTGATGAGAGGGTCAATCCACAAAGACATAGCAATGCTCAGTGTGTATCCACAAGGCAACAGAGATGCAAAATATGTGAAGCAAACCTGATAAAAGTGAAAGAAGTATAATCCACAATTATAATTTCAGACTCCAACACCTCTCTTTTAATATTTGATAGAACAACTAGACACAAAAATTGGCAAAGATACATGAGAGTTCAACCACACCATCAACCAACAGGATCTAATCAACATCTATAGAAGCATCCCCCCAACAATAGCAGAGTACACGTTCTTTTCAAGTGCCCACAGAACATAGAGAGACCATTTCCTGGGTCATAAAACAAACCTCAACAAATTTAAAAGAATTGAAATCATACGCAGTGTGTTCTAACACAATGGAATCAATCTAGAAATCAAGTCACTCTCCTTGTTCAAATTTATTTGTAAAATGAAATTGACAAAACCTGCCACAGTTACCTCCCAGAGTTGATAGTAGAGGTAAATTAACATTAACTGAAGAAGAAACTTTACAAATATAAGAACCAAGTCTATATATAAATATTAGGCATTTGAAATCTTTCATTATATAAATAGATGCCTCAAAGTCCATCTCTCCTGGTAGTTCAGGAACATAATTACCTCACTAAGACTAACAGCTAATTTCATTTTCATCATCAGTCTTTAATCCCAGTAATATAATCAAAGAACGATCTTGGACAAGAGAAGAGAAAAAACTGATCTCTTTTCCAGTCCTATAACTCACTCAAGAGCCAGGAATATGCCAACAGTTTCCCCTCCTGCTGCAAAGGATATTGTCAAATAACCTCTCCTAGTCTGTGTCATAGAGCACAGATCACTTTAAGATATTTTAATATCTTTTACTATTTTGGTTTGAAGAGATTGCACAGAGTTTATTCCCTGGCGTTTATGTGAGAGGAAAACCATTTGACTATTTATAGCCTAAGGAGACAGAAAGGATAAAGCACATTTTGGTTATCATTGTTTTGGGGACAGAGGGTAGGGATTATTTAATCTATTGGAAGCATTTGGAACTACTGGGAGGCTTTATGCAGCAATTAACTTTCAGTTATTCAAATAACTGGATGAGTTTCAATTATTTCTAAACTAGCTTTTTCAATGAAAGGATGTATAAGCTCATTTAACAGGAAATTTGATAGGAGTTGGTTGATCCAGAATCTCAATATTGTTATCTGGAGCTTAGGTTCTCTACAGTCCTTGGCTTTGCTATTCACATGGTTGGTTTCATTTTTTTAAGTTGTCCAAGGGACAATGGTGGATTCATCTGCCTTCATTCAATTATGGAAAGAGAGAATAGCTTGCTCTTAAAAGCAAGGCAAAACTTCCGCAGATGACACCAACAGCCCTCTCATCACATGTCATTGGCCAGAACTGGGTCACATGACTTTTCACAACCAATCACAGACAAGGGGGGGTTGAGATAACCCTTAATACAATCAGATTCACTCCTGAAGCTGATGGGATTCCTCTAAGACATATGGGCTACACGAGGATGGGGCATCTGAAAAAGAGAGTTTCTGTTAGGAAGGAAAAAGGAGATAATGTGTGCTGTGTGGGCAGCTGGCACTCAGTAACTCTAAGTATGTTTCTAGGAGGAGAAAACTCAAACAGACTATAACAATGAAGTGACCTGATTGTCTCACTGAACTGAAGGAGGCCACAGCTGGCAAGGCTTGATCCAGCAGATCAAATAATGCCATCAGGACCTGGCTTCCCCCTCTCTCTGCGCTCTGCAGTACTGGCCCCTTCCTCCACATAGTGGTCTCCTGCCCATGAAAAGCTACTGCAGATTTGAAGCTTGAATTGCTCAACATGGTGGGTTGGGGGAGGGGTGGAAGAAAGAAACCAATTCTAATAGTTCCAGTAGAAGACTCTTCCTTTTGCCAGAATACTCAAAAAATAGCTCTTCATATCTCATTGGCTTTGATGGGGGCATGCACCCAACCTAAACCAATTACTGTGGCCCTGCAGTGGAATAGTTTGTCTAGTTTAATTCCAATCATAATCTCTGTGTGTAAGGGTGGGCCAACAGCAGTAAACAACAACAACAACAGCAATAACAAAAAACACGCACTAAATCCATTGGTTTAACCCAGTAAGATTTATTTCTTGCATTCATTCAGTGTGGGTGGACAGAGTGACTCTAATCCACACAGTTATTCAGGAACCCATGTTCCTTTTAAATGCAGCTTTGCCCTGGACATCAGAGCGGATGTGAAAAATAAATGAAGAGATGGAGAGAGAGACATGCTCTTGCTCCTCATTTGGCATCCACAGCCATGACAGAAATGTGACTTCATTCACTCCTGCGCTATGACCACTTTGTCTTAATTCAGCCAAAGGGACTAAATGACATATTTCTGAGAACTCTGATGCTAAATGGTGAAAATATAGGGTAGGGTTTGACTTTTCTAATTTTGAATGTTTCTTCAAACTAACTGTGAAGCTTTATGTAAGTCAAAGTCTTGGGCCCTTGTTTCCTTATTTCTGAAAGGAAATAAAGTTGTGTAACCTTGGGCAAGTTACCTTATTTCTGTGTCAGCTTCCTCATCTGTAAACCCCTCATTTGAAGTCAATACTACTTTACTCATAAGGTTGTATATGAGTCTTCTAGGGCTGCCATAACAAAGTATCACAGAGTGGGTGGCTTAAGCAACACAAATGTATTTCTCAATTTATGGAGCCTAGACATCTGAGATCAAGGTGTCTGCAGGGTTGTTCCTCCTTGGTTTGAAGATGACCATCTTCTCTCTGTGTCTTTACATGGTCTTTACTCTGTGCATGTCTGTGTCCTTGATTGCCTCTTCTTATGAGGATACCAGTCATATTGGATTAGAGCTTATCCTAATGACCTAATTTTACCTCTTTAAAGACCCTATCTCCAACTACAGACATTCTGAAACTGGAGGATAGGATTTCAACATGTAAATGTGGGGGAGGGAGACACAATTCAACCCATCATAAGTTGACATGAGGCTTAAATAATTTAGTACATGTTAGGGCTTAAATCTATATAGTAGGTATATGCACTTAACATGAGCTATAACAATTATCTTATTTTTTTACAGTAGTAGCAATACATGTAGTAGCAGTGGTATTTGAAGTAGTATTAGCATCCCTAGAAGCAATACAGAAAAGGGAAAACGGCTCATTACAAAGGAAAGGGAAAGATACACTTTATTTATTTATTTATTTATTTTAACATCTTTTTGGAGTATAATTGCTTTACAATGGTGTGTTAGTTTCTGCTTTATAACAAAGTGAATCAGTTATACATATACATATGTCCACATATCTCTTCCCTCTTGCATCTCCCTCCCTCCAACCCTCCCTATCTCACCCCTCTAGGTGGCCACAAAGCACCGAGCTGATCTCCCTGTGCTATGTGGCTACTTCCCACTAGCTATCTATTTTACATTTGGTACTGTATATGTCCATGACACTCTCTCACTTTGTCCCAGCTTACCCTTCCCCCTCCCTGTATCCTCAAGTCCATTCTCTAGTAGGTCTGCATCTTTATTCCCATCTTGCCCCTACGTTCTTCATGACCTTTTTTTTACATTCCATATACATGTGTTAGCATACGGTATTTGTTTTTCTCTTTCTGACTTACTTCACTCTGTATGACAGTCTCTAGGTCCAACCACCTCACTACAAATAACTCAGTTTCGTTCCTTTTTATGGCTGAGTAATATTACATTGTATATATGTGCCAGAAGCATTTTGTCAGAAGCATTCTTCTTCTGTCAGAATTTCTTCTGTCATTCTTCTTCTGTCAAAATTCTGTCAGAATTTTGTCAGAAGCGTTCTCTGCGTCTTTACCCATTCATCTGTTAATGGACACTTCAGTTGCTTCCATGTCCTGGCTATTGTAAGTAGAGCTGCAATGAACATTTTGGTACATGACTCTTTTTGAATTATGGTTTCCTCAGGGTATATGCCCAGTAGAGGGATTGCTGGGTTGTATGGTAGTTCTATTTTTCCTTTTTTAAGGAAACTCCATACTGTTCTCCATAGTGGCTGTATCAATTTGCATTCCCACCAACAGTGCAAGAGGGTTCCCTTCTCTCCACACCCTCTCCAGCATTTATTCTTTCTAAATTTTTTGATGATGGCCATTCTGACTGGTGTGAGATGATATCTCATTGCAGTTTTGATTTGCATTTCTCTAATGATTAATGATGTTGAGTATTCTTTCATGTGTTTGTTGGCAATCTGTATATCTTCTTTGGAGAAATGTCTATTTAGGTCTTCTGCCCATTTTTGGATTCGGTTGTTTGTTTTTTTAATGTTGAGCTGCATGAGCTGCTTGTAAATTTTGGAGATTAAACCTTTGTCAGTTGATTCATTTGCAAATATTTTCTCCCATTTTCAGGACTGTCTTTTCATCTTCTTTCTGGTTTCCTTTGCTGTGCAAAAGCTTTGAAGTTTCATTAGGTCCCATTTGTTTATTTTTGTTTTTATTTCCATTTCTCTAGGAGGGGGGTCAAAAAGGATCTTGCTGTGATTTATGTCATAGAGTGTTCTACCTAGGTTTTCCTCTAAGAGCTTGATGGTCTCTGGCCTTACATTTAGGTCTTTAATCCATTTTGAGTTTATTTTTGTGTATGGTGTTAGGGAGTGTTCTAATTTCATTCTTTTACATGTAGCAGTCCAGTTTTCACAGCACCTCTTATTGAAGAGGCTGTTTTTTCTCCACTGTGTATTCTTGCCTCCTTTATCAAAGATAAGTTGACCATATGTGTGTGGGTTTATCTCTGGGCTTTCTATCCTGTTCCATTGATCTATATTTCTGTTTTTGTGCCAGTACCATACTGTCTTGATTACTGTAGCTTTGAAGTATAGTTTGAAGTCAGGGAGCCTGATTCCTCCAGCTCCATTTTTCTTTCTCAAGATTGCTTTGGCTATTCAGGGTCTTCCGTGTTTCCATACAAATTGTGAAATGTTTTGTTCTATTTGTGTGAAAAATGCCAGTGGTAGTTTGATAGGGATTGCATTGAATCTGTAGATTGCTTTGGGTAGTAGATTCATTTTCACAATGTTGATTCTTCCACTCCAAGAACATGGTATATCTCTCCATCAATTTGTATAATCTTTAATTACTTTCATCAGTGTCTTATAATTTTCTGCTTACAGGTCTTTTGTCTCCTTAGGTAGGTTTATACCTAGATATATTATTCTTTTTGTTGCAATGGTAAATGGGAGTATTTTCTTAATTTCACTTTCAGATTTTTCATCATTACTGTATAGGAATGCAAGAGATTTCTGTGCATTAATTTTGTATCCTGCTACCTTACCAAATTCATTGATTAGCTCTAGTAGTTTTCTGGTAGCATCTTTAGGATTCTCTATGTATAGTATCATGTCATCTGCAAACAGTGACAGTTTTACTTCTTCTTTTCCAATTTGGATTCCTTTTATTTTTTTTATTCTCTGATTGCTGTGGCTAAAACTTCCAAAACTATGTTGAATAATAGTAGTGAGAGTGGCAGCCTTGTCTTGTTCCTCATCTTAGTAGAAATGGTTTCAGTTTTTCACCATTGAGGACGATATTGGCTGTGGGGTTGTCATATATGGCCTTTATTACGTTGAGGAAAGTTCCCTCTATGCCTACTTTTTGTAGGGTTTTTATTATAAATGGGTGTTGAATTTTGTCAGAAGCATTCTCTGCATCTATTGAGATGATCATATGGTTTTTCTCCTTCAATTTGTTAATATGGTGTATCACCTTGATTAACTTGCATATATTGAAGAATCCTTGCATTCCTGGGATAAACCCCACTTGATCATGGTGTATTATCCCTTTCATGTGCTGTTGGATTCTGTTTGCTAGTATTTTGTTGAGGAGTTTTACATCTATGTTCATCAGTGATATTGGTGATATTGGTCTGTCATCAGTGATATTCTGTCTTTGTGACATCTTTGTCTGGTTTTGGTATCAGTGTGATGATGGCCTCATAGAATGAGTTTGGGAGTGTTCTTCCCTCTGCTATATTTTGGAAGAGTTTGAGAAGGATAGGTGTTAGCTCTTCTCTAAATGTTTGATAGAATTCACCTGTGAAGCCACCTGGTCCTGGGCTTTTGTTTGTTGGAAGATTTTTAATCACAGTTTCAATTTCAGTGCTTGTGATTGGTCTGTTCATATTTTCTATTTCTTCCTGGTTCTGTCTCAGAAGGTTGTACATTTCTAAGAATTTGTCCATTTCTTCCACGTTTTCCATTTTATTGGCATACAGTTGCTTGTAATAATCTCTCATGATCCTTTGTATTTCTGCAGTGTCAGTTGTTACTTCTCCTTTTTCATTTCTAATTCTATCGATTTGAGTCTTCTCCCTTTTTTTCTTGATGAGTCTGGCTAATGGTTTATCAATTTTGTTTATCTTCTCAAAGAACCAGCTTTTAGTTTTATTGATCTTTGCTATCATTTCCTTCATTTCTTTTTCATTTATTTCTGATCTGATCTTTATGATATCTTTCCTTCTGCTAACTTTGGAGGTTTTTTGTTCTTCTTTCTCTAATTGCTTTAGGTGTAAGGTTAGGTTGCTTATTTGAGATGTTTCTTGTTTCTTAAGGTAGGATTGTATTGCTATAAAGTTCTCTCTTAGAACTGTGTTTGCTGCATCCTATAGGTTTTGGGTCATCCTGTTCTCATTGTCATTTGTTTCCAGGTATTTTTTGATTTCCTCTTTGATTTCTTCAGTGATTTCTTCATTATTAAGTAGTGTGTTGTTTAGCCTCCATGTGTTTGTATTTCTTACAGATTTTTTCCTGCAATTGATATCTAGTCTCATAGCGTTGTGGTCTGAAAAGATACTTGATACAATTTCAAGTTTCTTAAATTTACCAAGGCTTGACTTGTGACCCAAGATATGATCTATCCTGGAGAATGTTCCATGAGCACTTGAGAAGAATGTGTATTCTGTTGTTTTTGGATGGAATGTCCTATAAATATCAATTAAATCCATCTTGTTTAATGTATCATTTAAAGCTTGTGTTTCCTTATTTATTTTTATTTTGGATGATCTGTCCATTGGTGAAAGTAGGGTGTTAAAGTCCCCTACTATGATCGTGTTACTGTCGATTTCCCCTTTTATGCCTGTTAGTATTTGCCTAATGTATTGAGGTGCTCCTACGTTGGGTGCATAAATATTTACAATTGTTATATCTTATTCTTGGATTGATCCCTTGATCATTGTGTAGTGTCCTTCTTTGTCTCTTGTAATAGTCTTTGTTTTAGAGTCTATTTTGTCTGATATGAGAATTGCTACTCCAGCTTTCTTTTGATTTTCATTTTCATGGAATATCTTTTTCCATCCCCTCACTTTCAGTCTGTATGTGCCCCTTGCTCTGAAATGGGTCTCTTATAGACAGCATATATGTGCTTCTTGTTTTTGTATCCCTTCAGTCAATCTATGTCTTTTGTTTGGAGCATTTAATCCATTTACATTTAAGGTAATTATCAATATGTATGTTCCTATTACCATTTTCTTAATTGTTTTGGGTTTATTATTGTAGGTCTTTTCCTTCCTTGTGGTTCCTGCCTAGAGAAGTTCCTTTAGCATTTGTTGTAAAGCTGGTTTGGTGGTGCTGAATTCTCTTAGCTTTTGCTTGTTTGTAAATATTTTAATTTCTCTGTCAAATATGAATGAGATCCTTGCTGGGTAGAGTAATCTTGGTCGTAGGTTTTTCTCCTTCATCACTTTAAATATGTCATGCCACTCCCTTCTGGCTTGCAGAGTTTCTGCTGAAAGATCAGCTGTTAACCTCATGGGGATTCCCTTATGTGTTATTTGTTGTTTTTCCCTTGCTGCTTTTAATATTTGTTCTTTGCGTTTAATTTTTGATAGTTTGATTAATACATGTCTTGGTGTGTTTCTCCTTGGATTTATCCTGTATGGGACTCTCTGTACTTCCTGGACTTGATTAGCTATTTCTTTTCCCATATTAGGGAAGTTTTCAACTATAATCTCTTCAAATATTTTCTCAGTCCCTTTCTTTTTCTCTTCTGCTTCTGGGACCCCTATAATTCGAATGTTGGTGCATTTAATGTTGTCCCAGAAGTCTCTGAGACTGTCCTCAATTCTTTTCATTCCTTTTTCTTTATTCTGCTCTGCAGTAGTTATTTCCACTATTTTATCTTCCAGGTCACTTATCCATTCTTCTGCCTCAGTTATTCTGCTATTGATCCCTTCTAGAGAATTTTTAATTTCATTTATTGTGTTGTTCATCACTGTTTGTTTGCTCTTTAGTTCTTCTAGGCCCTTGTTAAAAGTTTCTTGTATTTTCTCCATCCTACTTCCAAGATTTTGGATCATCTTTACTATCATTATTCTGAATTCTTTTTCAGGTAGACTGCCTATTTCCTCTTCATTTGTTTGGTCTGGTGGGTTTTTGCCTTGCTCCTTCATCTGCTGTGTGTTTCTCTGTCTTCTCATTTTGCTTCACTTACTGTATTTGGGGTCTCCTTTTCACAGGCTGCAGGTTCTGCAGCTATTGTTTTTGGTGTCTGTACCCAGTGGCTAAGGTTGTTTCGGCGGGTTGTGTAGGCTTCCTGGTGGAGGGGACTAGTGCCTGTGCTCTGGTGGATGAGGCTGGATCTTGTCTTTCTGGTGGGCAGGTCCATGTCTGGTGGTGTGTTTTGGTGTGTCTGTGGCCTTATTATGATTTTAGGCAGCCTCTGTGCTAATGGATGGGGTTTTGTTCCTGTCTTGCTAGTTGTTTGGCATAGGGTGTCCAGCACTATAGCTTTCTGGTCATTGAGAGGAGCTGGATCTTGGTGTTAAGATGGAGATCTCTGGGAGATTTTCACTGATTGATATTATGTGGAGCTAGAAGTTCTCTTGCGGACTGGTGTCCTGAACTTGGCTCTCCTACCTCAGTGACACAGCCCTGACACCTGGCTGGAGCACCAACAGTCTTTCATCCACACGGCTCAGAATAAAAGGGAGGAAAAAAAGAAAGAAAGAAAGAATAAGATAAAATAAAGTTATTAAAATAAAAACTAAGAATAATTATTAAGAAAAAAATTTTTTAAGTTAAAAAAAAACACAAAAATCAGACAGAACCCTAGGACAAATGGTAAAAGCAAAGCTATACAGACCAAATCACACACAGAAGCATACACATACACACTCACAAAAAGAGAAAAAAGGGGGAAAAAGAAATATATATATATATATATATATATATATATATCATTGGTCTGAAAGTCCACCTCCTCAATTTGGGATGATTCTTTGTCTAATCAGGTATTCCACCGATGCAGGGTACATCAAGTTGATGGTGGAGATTTAATCCGCTGCTCCTGAGGCTGCTGGGAGAGAGTTCCCTTTCTTTTCTTTGTTTGCACAGCTCCTGGGGTTTAGCTTTGGATTTGGCCCCTACTCTGCGTGTAGGTCACCTGAGGGCATCTCTTCGTTGCTCAGAGAGGATGGGGTTAAAGGAGCAGCCGATTCAGGGGCTCTGGCTCACTCAGGGCGGGGAGAGGGAGGGGCACAGTGTGTGGCGTGAGCCTGCGGCAGCAGAGGCCACTGGGACGTTGCACCCGCCTGAGGCGTGCCATACGTTCTCCCGGGGAAGTTGTCCCTGGATCACGGGACTCTGGCAGTGGCGGGCTGCACAGCCTCCTGGGAAGGGAGGTGTGGAGAGTGACCTGTGCTCGCTCACAGCCTTCTTGGTGGTGGCAGCAGCAGCCTTAGTGTCTCATGCCCGTCTCTGGAGCTCCTTTAAGCAGCGCTCTTAATCCCCTCTCCTCACACACCAGGAAACAAAGAGGCAAGAAAAAGTTTCTTGTCTCTTTGGCAGCTCCAGACTTTTCCCGGACTCCCTCCCGGCTAGCTGTGGCACACTAGCCCCCTTTGTGCTGTGTTCATGCCACCAACCCCAGTCCTCTCCCTGGGATCCGACTGAAGCCCGAGCCTCAGCTCCCAGCCCCCGCCCGTTCCAGCAGGTGAGCAGACCAGCCTCTCGGGCTAGTGAGTGCTGGTCGGCACCGATCCTCTGTATGGGAATCTCTCCACTTTGCCCTCCGCACCTCTGTTGCTGTGCTCTCTTCTGTGGCTCCAAAGCTTCCCCGCTCCGCCACCCACAGTCTCCGCCTGTGTAGGTGCTTCCTAGTGTGTGGAAACCTTTCCTCCTTCACAGCTCCCTCCCACATGTGCAGGTCCCGTCCCTATTCTTTTTTCTCTGTTTTTTCTTTTTTCTTTTGCCCTACCCAGGTACGTGGGGAGTTTCTTGCCTTTTGAGAGGTCTGAGTTCTTTTGCCAGCATTCAGTAGATGTTCTGTAGGAGTTGTTCCACGTGTAGATGTGTTTCTGATATATTTGTGGGTAGGGAAGTGATCTCCGCATCTTACTCTTCTGCCACCTTGAAGCTCTCTGAAAGATACACTTTAAATAGAAGTGAGATGCACGAGGATAGTATTTGTATCACAAAATTGCAGTTTCCCAAAATATTTCAGAATTTGTACAGAAACACAAAAGACCCCAAATCACCAAAGCAATCTTGAGAACGAAAAACGGAGCTGGAGGAATCAGGCTCCCTGACTTCAGACTATACTACAAAGCTACTGTAATCAAGACAGTGTGGTACTGGCACAAAAACAGAAATATAGATCAATGGAACAGGATATAAAGCCCAGAGATAAACCCACACATATATGGTCACCTTATCTTTGATAAAGGAGGCAGGAATGTACAGTGGAGAAAGGACAGCCTTTTCAATAAGTGGTTCTGGGAAAACTAGACAGGTACATGTAAAAGTATGAGAATATAACACTCCCTAACACCATACACAAAAATAAGCTCAAAATGGATTAAAGACCTGGGCTTCCCTAGGGGGACAGTGGTTGAGAGTCCACCTGCCAATGCAGGGGATGCGGGTTCGTGCCCTGGTCCGGGAAGATCTCACATGCCACAGAGCGACTAGGCCTGTGAGCCATGGTCACTGAGCCTGCGTGTCCAGAGCCTGTGCTCTGTAATGGAAGAGGCCACAACAGTGAGAGGCCCGTGTACCGCAAAAAAAAAAAAAAAAAAGGATTAAAGACCTAAATATAAGGCCAGAAACTATCAAACTCTTAGAGGAAAACATAGGCAGAGCACTCTATGACATAAATCACAGCAAGATCCTTTTTGACCCACCTCCTAGAGAAATGGAAATAAAAACAAAAATAAACAAATGAGACCTAATGAAACTTAAAAGCTTTTGCACAGCAAAGGAAACCATAAACAAGACCAAAAGACAACCCTCAGAATGGGAGAAAATATTTGCAAATGAAACAACTGACAAAAGATTAATCTCCAAAATGTACAAGCAGCTCATGCAGCTCAATAACAATAAAACAAACAACCGAATCCAAAAATGGGCAGAAGACCTAAATAGACATTTCTCCAAAGAATATATACATATTGCCAACAAACACATGAAAGAATACTCAACATCATTAATCATTAGAGAAATGCAAATCAAAACTACAATGAGATATCATCTCATACCAGTCAGAATGGCCATCATAAAAAATCTAGAAACAATAAATGCTGGAGAGGGTGTGGAGGAAAGGGAACACTCTTGCACTGCTGGTGGGAATGTAAATTGGTACAGCCACTATGGAGAACAGTATGGAGGTTCCTTAAAAAACTACAAATAGAACTACCATATGACCCAGCAATCCCACTACTGGGCATATACCCTGAGAAAACCATAATTCAAAAAGAATCATGTACCAAAATGTTCATTGCAGCTGTATTTACAATAGCCAGGAGATGGTAGCAACCTAAGTGTCCATCATCAGATGAATGGATAAAGAAGATGTGGCACATATATACAAAGGAATATTACTCATCATAAAAAGAAATGAAATTGAGTTATTTGTAGTGAGGTGGATGGACCTAGAGTCTGTCATACAGAGTGTAGTAACTCAGAAAGAGAAAGACAAATACCATATGCTAATACATATATATGGAATCTAAGGAAAAAAATGTCATGAAGAACCTAGGGGTAAGTCGGGAATAAAGACACAGACCTACTAGATAATGGACTTGAGGATATGGGGAGGGGGAAGGGTAAGCTGTGACAAAGTGAGAGAGTGGCATGGACATAAATACAGGACAAAATGTAAAATAGATAGCTAGTGGGAAGAAGCCGCATAGCACAGGGAGATCAGCTTGGTGCTTTGTGACCACCTAAAGGGGTGGGTTAGGGAGGGTGGGAGTGAGGGAGACGCAAGAGGGAAGAGATATGGGGACATATGTATATGTATAACTGATTCACTTTGTTATAAAGCAGAAACTAACACACCATTGTAAAGCAATTATACTCCAATAAAGATGTAAAAAAAAAAAAAGAGAAAAGAAAAGAAAAAAAATTCCAGTTTCCGTGGCTGTGTAACATATTGTGTCAAAATGTGGTGGCTTAAACCAACAATATTTATTTTCTTCAAGAATCTGCAGTTTCAACAGTGCCCAAGAGAAACAGCTCATTCAATTGTATTTGTCATTAGCTGGAGCAGCTCAAAGTCGCTTTCTTGTCAATGCCAGCTGTCAGCTGGGATCTCAGTTGAACACCTATATAGGGTCCCTTCACGTAGCCTGAGCTTCCTCACAGCATGGTGGCTGTGTTCCAAGCACCCTGAAAGGAAGTGGAAACATAGTGCCTTTTAAGACCTAGCCTCAAAAGTCACTCAAAATGGCTTTGGTTGCATTCTACTCATCAAGGCTTTCATAGACTGTCCACATTCAAGAGAAGGGAACATGAACTGATGGAGGATGGAAAGTTCTGGAAAAGTATGTGGTCCTGGAAATATTGTTATGGTCATTTTTGAAAAATATAATCCTCCACTCATCCCTACATTCCCACACAGAGAACCTCCTTCTGGGTTGGATCCTTATACAATGTTGCTCAATTCCCAGGAAATTGAAGATAAAATGACACACTTGGTAGGAAACTTTTAAGAGCTTTGTAAAAGAGAACTCAAATACAGGTTTGGCGTATAGCACAATCCTCTTCCAACTAGGCACACATAGAATGCAGGTTGATTTTCTGATTTCCCAGATGATTTTTTTTTTAATGATTCTAGACACAATCATGTCCCAACCCTGCACAGGGAATTCAGACTTTCCTTTGTAAAATGAAGACTAGAGATAAGAAGATCCACAATGCCCTTATCAGCTCTAATATTCTATGGAAACAGGAGAAAAATAGAATGAATTAAGAAAATTTAAAAGCACTATGCTGAGTCCATCAAAGGGAGAAGCTGAGCTGTTGCTTGCTTTATATTTGAAGGCTGTGCATGGTTTTCATGATGGCAATAATAATTTATTGACAAAATGCTTTTATTGAATTGCCTTTACTGAAGAGGCCTTGCATGGTTTTTCACCAACTTGCTACAATTAAAAGCAGCAGTAAACAGAGCCTTTCTATTTAGATTGAAAAGCAACAATTAAGCTTGCTCAGCTATAAATAGGAGGCAGCTTCACATCTACCACCCCAAATGCACACATTAAAGACTCCAGTCCCAGATGCCCCCAATTTATTTCCACAGGACAAACCAATAAATTGTCAAACCCTGACCTGAAAGCTGACAATTTCTTAGAAAATGGAAGTAGGTAAATTATGCATAATTCTAGATAATTACTGGGATGTCCACGAGGCCAGGAAATCAGTACCCGTGCTGGAGATCTAAATTTACAGGCATCTAATTTTTTCATTTTATCATTATCAAACCATGTTTTGCCCTGGGTGGCTGTCAGGGCTGGCTCTCCTTTGCCTGAGAGGCATAGATGAAAATAATGGATTTAAGAGTTAGGGAAAGGAAGATAGAAAATAAAAAGTTCTTTCACAAGATTCCCATTAGTTCGAGTAATTCAGTAAAGAGACCAGAACATGGGCAGAGTTGAATACTTTTTAATAAAAAGAAAACAAAACTGCAAGTGCCACTCATCCCATCTATAAACTATAGATACTGAGTTTTCAGAGATGTGAAGGCATTTGATTCAACCACCTCATTTTCCGCCTCATTTTCCGCCTCATTTTCCGCAGGAGGAAACCAGAGGCTTAGGAAGCCACATGTATTGTCCAAGGTCACAGAACTTGACAGTGGCAGAGCTGGAACACAATAGCTTTCCTGACTGCCACTTCAATGTCCATTGAATGGAAAAAATTGCCCTCCTTTCATTCTTTTCAGTACAAAAGACTAGATTAATGAGACCTAAGTGATAAAAAGTCCAAAGTGTATCATATTTCTTTGAGTGCAAGACAGTTTTCAAAGGCAACAGGATTTTCCCACTTGGAGATACTGGGACTCCTCTGCCTCTGTATCCCCCAGTCTAAGCCAAGAGTTGCCAATTTCCAAAAGCGCCAAAAAAGTGATTTTCCAAAAATCTGTCTTGGGGGAATCACACCTTTTTGAGACTCATGAGTCTTGGTTTTCTGTTTGCACATGCCCTGTGTCTCCCAGTGAGTTACCAACTGCCTATGACTTCCCTCTGATATGTACTAGGTATTCTTTGTTGCCCCCCTCACCTTCTCTAACAAGCTCTGTGCCCTAGCGGACTGACATTTATGGACTCATCAATGATACCCTAGTTCTTTGGCTACTACTGAACTTGGCTATATGGCAGGGGGTGGGGGGAAGGGACACAAACAGGAGACTGGATAGCAAGATGATAAAGAAGCCAAAATTTGTATTCTCCCATCTCACTTCCTGCAGAGTGAAGCAGAGTTGCCCAGCCAAGCCCATCCCAGATTAGCCAAACCCCAGGCAAAGCCCAGACACGTGAATGAGAGTAAATAACTATTGTAGTAAACCACTCACTTTTCAGGGATAACTGTATTATGCAGCAATAGCTGACTAATACAGAATATGACATCTAAAAAGAAGACTTTTAGACAATATGGCCATTCTAAAAACTGAGATAAACATCTGTGAAAGCCAGAAATGGAATTGAACAGAGGAGTAATTGGGATTGAGTTTACAGACTCACTGAACTCCAGATCCAGAAGCCAATGGAGAAATCTGAGTTCCTGTGGGTAACAAGACTAAAAATTTCACAAAGGAAGTAAGAGGCTCACTCTTCAAACTCACTGTTTGAAATCAGAAGCAAGTTTGAGGTTTCCTCATACATTAAAGGGTGCTGAAATAAGCTCTTAAAACCACTGTCTGAGCTACCATTTATATAAAGCAGGGAAGCTGTAAGAAATGAAATCTTTCATCCTGGACTTAGGCTTAACAATCTGCTGACTTGGTTGCTGAATATGTAATGACTCCAATATCAGTGTAGGTTGCTAGCCTTGAACTACGAATATAAGACCTGGTTTTGGAATTACTGTTCTTGGGAGGTGGTGGAAGAAATCAAATATAAATATGCAGGACTGTGAAACAAGGGGTGGAAGAGAGAGAGAAAAAGCGTGCAACCTCTCTGTCTCCATTCAGTAATAAAATTCCAAAACATATGAGAAAATAATGCTAAGAAAGACAGCAACAACTGGAAATAAATTCACTCTAGATGAAATGGAAATAATTGGAGAGATTATTACACACAGATCCTCACTGAAATAACTACTAAAGAATTTTAGGCAGAAGGAGAAAACATCTTGAGAGATAGGTTGGAGTGAAATATAGAAACAATACTTAGTGTAGAATTTGGTGAAATATGTTGATAAGTTTAATTTACTATTGACTCTTTAAAAAAGAATGGTATTTTTCCACATAACTAGATACAATTCAAGTAATGTCAAGGGAAATATAGAAGAGGGAGGTGTTCATTGTGTAATTAAAGCATATTAAGTTCTTGGGTTATTTGGGAGGAGGGTAGAGATACTGAATAACTTAAACTTTGTTATAAAATTTTATACTTAAGTAAATATGTGAAAATTTTGAAACTATCAAACAGAAAGAATAAAAAGTGGAAAAAGAGGCAAATAAAGAGCATGATAAATCTAAAACATAAAATAAGATCATATAACTAAGTATGAATATAGCAGTAATCAAAATAAATATAAAGGAATTCAAGTGGCCTATAGGAACAAGATTATCAGGCCAGATTTTTAAAAATCCAACCATCTGTCGTTTACAATAGACACATCTAAAACATAATTGTCCAGAAATGTTGAAAATAGAAAAAACACAGAAGACAATTACTAACTAAAAGAAAGCTGATATAACAATATTAATGTCAGATATAATTTAATTCAAGCTAAAAAGCATAAAGAAAGACATAACATAGTAATAAAAGGAACAGTAATGAAAGGAACTAACACATAACAGTGTTAGTTTGAATGGCTAACACTATGCCTTGAACTATAAAGAAAGAATACTATCAAAATCACAAGCCAAAATGAAAAACCTACCATCTTATTTAAGGTTTTAAAATACATATATCAAAAACCTGTGGAGCCAACAGAAAATATCAATGTATATTGAAAAGCTCAAAAGTAATAAACCCATTTATAGATGTAGAAACTAAGTTTCTGGGAAGTTAAGTGACCCACCCAAGGTCAAAAAGTTTATATGAGTTAGAACAACAACTATAACTCACATCTTTTAAGGCTAAATCCTATGCCCTTCCAATTTTATAACACTAAAGCCAATAGAATAAACTGCATATGTGCAGAAACTAGATTTTTCCATACCCTTAAAATAAGTGTAAGTGTGGGGCTTCCCTGGTGGCGCAGTGGTTGAGAGTCCGCCTGCCGATGCAGGGGACACGGGTTCGTGTCCCGGTCCGACAGGATCCCACATACCGCGGAGCAGCTGGGCCCATAAGCCATGGCCGTTGATCCTGTGCGTCCGGAGCCTGTGCTCTGCAACGGGAGAGGCCACAACAGTGAGAGGCCTGCATACCGCAAAAAAATAAAATAAAAGAAAAGAATAAGTGTAAGTGTGTAGCATCTCCAATGGTGTTCCACTCAGATTCCCTTCGATCCCTTTGACCTTTTCAGTATGCTTTTCCTTGTCTTCTGTTTTACTTCTAATTGTCCATCTCTATGATGCTCTATGGAGAACCTCCCTGGGGCTATTGTGTTGGCTTGAGAGACAGAAGTTCCTCAAAAGTAGTCCCTATCCAATGATTGACTGGAGTGGAAAAAGGAAAGCCCAGCTCTTTTGCCTTGGAGTTAGGCCGAAATTTGAGGTGTAATTTACATTACCAACCTCTCCTGAAGGTTAAGGCTGAGGCTAGAACTTGGCTTGGCTTCTTTCCTTCCCTGTCCTGCTTTCCACACCCAATTTTTCCCAAGAGAACTTCCTCAATAAATCAAGTTGCATGGGAATTCTCATCTCAAGGTCTGCTTCTTGGAACCCTTTGCTAAAATAAAGACGATACAACTCTGTACAGAAGTATAGGGAGAGTAGAGAGTCATCCTAGGGAAAGACATTTGAGTGGCTCAGAGTTCCTGGTGCTCTGGTCTTTGGGAATTTCCAGTTGGATTTACGCACTGGGAATCTGGCATTGTGAATGTAGTGTCTGCCAAGCTTGAGAAAAATTCTCTTGCAGTTTCAGACTTGAGGTCAATAACAATTGATTGGCCAACTTTCTGTCCCCAACAGTCCCTCTTGGGTCCAATTCTAGATAAGTGATATTCAAATCTGGAGGATTCTTGGCTTACAGCTGTCTCTCCCTCTTTCTCTCCCTCTCCCTCTTGCTTTTAAGACTGGCTCTGAAGATGCAAAAATGGCACCACAGAGGTCTGGACCTTAAGATGCAGGACCACAGGTAGCCATACAAGCAACATCATGGCCTTTCGAGTTGATGTGGCCATTATTTCAGCCCCTATATTTTATCCCATAGCTTTGTTTTCCTTTGCTTTCCAAGTCTGGATCTACAGGTAGGCCCTATGTAGAAATCCAGGTCTTCCCTGTAGCAGGCAAAAATTCCATTACTCACTGTGGCTTAGAATGATATGTATATAATAAAATATTTACCATTTTAGTGCATGCTGTATGCCATTTGACAAATGAAGAAATTGAGGTTTAGAAAAGAAAATTAACTTGCTCAGATTCACAAGGCTACTAAGTAGCTGGGTCTTGCTACCAACAGATGAAGGATTTGGTGAGCCACATATGAGTCCTGAACCTCCATGGAACCTACAAGTCATAGCATTTTCTACCCTGGCTTTGCTGACCCAGGCTCTAGCACTGGGATAGTCTTTGATTTTCTTGCTATGTGCACCAGTTGTACTTTCCAGGTTAGGGCCCTGACATCCATCCTCTGCTGACTCGTTTCTCCCGGGAGCTGACACTTGCTTCTCAAAATGTGTCTTCAATTTCTACCTGCCATTCCCTACGTATATACATAGCAGGAGGATGTGCCCTAAATGCACATCTCTGGGGACTTCCTGTTTCAAAGCCCTGCCCACTTCCTGCCAGGCTTAGCTGTGGCAACTGGGGGCCTAAAACCCTCATTGTGTCTTAGGTCGGATTCCCCAGAAGCAGAGCCCAGGACAGGAAAAATCAGGTGCCCAGGGTATATTGAGGAAGGATGCTTAGGAGAAGCCTCTAAGGGAGGACAGAAGACAGGACAGGGGAAGAAGGCAAGCAACGATGTGTGTTCTGGCAAAATCTAAACTTGGCCTGATCCATGAAAGGCTCTGGAGACACAATCATCCCCTCCTTAAGGCAAGGGGGCTGGCCTTTTGTACCCCTGCATCAGTCAGTCATTGCTATAGGCTTCTCCTGGTGGGGGGTATAGGGGTATAACCTCTTAGGCATCAGTTAAGGGCAATTCTTGGGGAAGGAGGCCTCCGTGAGCCCTTAGCAGCCAACACTGAAAGCAGCCAGGGGCTGGGGGCCCTGCCCATGCAACAGCATCTACTCCATGTGCCTGAGTCCAAGTCGGGCTCTGAACTGACAGGCTGCAGCAGTCAGATCCCTTTCTCTCACCCCACCTCCCTGCTCCTGGACTCCTGCTTCCCACCAGCCCTTATGTCTGGGATCCCCCATGCCAGCTGCTCATCCACAGCTTACTTGATTTTAGTACAGAGTAAACTGCATTGGCGCCCGACACTTTATTAGTGTTCTAAATCTTTGTTTACAGTTACCAAGACTCCCCAGGTGGCAGCAAAAAAGTCAACAAGGAAATAATACTCCACCAGCTGGCGTATTAGCTGGGGATCAAACCACCACAGAGGTAACAGCTGGGTGTGCGCCCACAATCCTCAGGGCATTGCTGGCCCTGAAGGCTCATCTGGAGTTACGCGTTTTAACCCCCTTTCTGAGCCTGCCTCTTTATCCTCCGCGTCTTCCAGTTATTTTGCACCATGAGGAAGCTGAGGTAGTAATGAGCTTTGAAGCTGTTCCACTGCCTTGGACAGCCCATAGCTGTTCGTTTGATCCAGTTGCTTGCTGCTACGTACATCAAACTCTTGGCAAAATCTGTGCCATTACGTCCCATTGTTTCCTTAGTCTAAAACTCACATCTTCTGATGCTAAATCCTATGTGTTTCTTGTTGTATGAAATGAACACTTTAAGGGAGCCCTGAAGAAAAACTCTCCAGCTCTTCTTATCCGAGACTGAAGAAATTAGGATGAGTCCAAAGGAAGTCATTCAGAGGAGCCAAGAGAAATATACTAAACACTGCTGCTATTGCTTCATGCTTCCTGGTTTGATTCCCTGGACCACATGCATGTGACCCATGGGTGGGCTAGAGACACCATGAGGGTGGCAACAGGCTTGGGCTTTAGAGCCTGTGCCTGAATTCTGTCTCCAGAAAATCAGAGCTGCGTGACTTGGGGCAAGTGACTTAAAATCTTCATGCATCGGATTTCTTCTCCATAAAATAATAGTACCTATTATTTCAGGGCTGTGAGGATGATATTTGAAAATATATGTTAGACACTCAGCCTCGAGGCTGTGTCTAGATTTGGTGGGGCCTGAAGTTTATTTAAATATACCCTCCCACAAATAAAAAAAAAATTAAAACATTTTGCATTTGCAGATTTTATGAAAACACTTAAATATGTGAACATGCTAAGGCCCTTTTCAAGGCCTTGGGAAAGCTCCATGTATGTGAGAGGTCCCAAGCTTAAACTTTATTAGCTTCATATTAAATCTGCTTTTCTTAACAGTCTGTGCTCACTAAATATTAGCTATCAGGGATCTGGTGTGGGAAAGAGGGGCCTCAGCTTCTTATACATGTGTTCTTAATTAGACTCCATGCCTCTTGGGAGTGAGCCAAAGACCCAAAAATACGGTCTGGTGATCTGGGGGGAGTTTAGGAGAATGTATTGTGTCTGGGTGGGACAGTACCTTGTGAAAGGGATGTGACCAACTGTATTACTTAGGATAAGTAATGTTAGCTGCTATAAAAAACAGCCCCTATAATTTCAGTAGCCCCAAAATACAAAAATATATTTCTAATTCATATAAAGTCCACTGGATTCTCCTGGTTGGTGAGACCCAGACTCCTTCATCTCATGAGTCCCCATCTTAGTTCTTAGAATCCTCTCCATCTAGCTGATAGATAGGGAAAAAAATAAAGTGGAAGATAGCTCATGGGAAATCTTCATGGGCCACATTCTACTAGATAGAATTCAGACACATGGCCACAAGTAACTGTAGAGGAATCTGGGAAATGTGGTCTAGCTGTGTAACCAGGAAGAAAGGGAAACAGATTTGGTGAGCCAGTTTAATATCTGCCAAAACAACTTTCCTTTAAGTTTGACTAAGGACCACAAGGTGGGGCTGAAGTAAATTTTACTTGAGTCCAATAACAGGCAGACTTTTGTCTCTAGACTGAGTAGACAAGAACTATGAGAAACACAAGAGATAAAAGGGAATCAATCATAAGAGGCAGGCCTATGGCTTCAAAGGTTAGTATGTCTTTTGTTGACCTTGTACTGATGCTACTGGAAGCCTTACTCCATGGGAAGGTCAAGAGGGAACCTCTCCACTTCCAGGATGTCCAAGAAGAACAGGGGTCTGTGGAAGTACAGGAAGAAGACCCTGGGCCAGACCATGTACCAGCCAGAGATAGGAGCAAAGAGTGGGAAGTAGTCCCCATTCCTGAGAGGCAGAAAGCAATTCGTGCTCAAAGAAAAGTTCACAGTTTTGGAGAATAGACTAGAATATCAGAGAGGAAGCATAAGACATTATATTTCTGAAAGGGAAGATGGCAAAAAACACATTGGAAAAAGAGTCAACTCTACCCTTTGGCCATAGCGTCCAAAAGAGAAGAGAAATCTGAAAGCATTCCACATAACACGGAGAGCAGCAAGCAAGACTTACTATGGATTCATAGTCTCCATCATCCGAGTCTACTCAACAGTTTCCTCCTGCAGAATCACAAAGCCCTGCAGTGACCTCACGAGCCAAGAGTGAGAACAGTCAGCATCACGGTGCAGGTAGGGGTATTACTTAAATGATGTTGGGATTTCTCCTTATCATGGGACCCTGAGGGACCATGGACACTTGAGGACTTTGGGTTATTCTCATCTGGCTACCGCAGAACAGAAAGCATTGGATTGGTAATTTTCCTTTTCTTCTTTATAAAAATTTAACTCTATTCTGATGTGCTGTGGCTAAAGCTTATAAAGAATCCAGTCTTCTAGTACATTTCCAGGATGGCAGCTTAAGCAAAGAAGGAAGCAATCACTTTCTACCTTCACCCCATAGAATAAGGTCACCTGACCCTCAATTCTGAAAGCCGGTGGACTCCAAAGTTAAACTTGTCAGAGCCTTCCTGCTTCAAGGTCTTCACATTTCTTCTCAGCAGCTGCTGGACCTCATCAGTCAGCTCAGTTTTACCTACATCTCAAGGGTTGATTTTTACCTATATAGGAAGAATTTACCCAGCTTTCATGGTATCAATTTTTCCTCAATGCTCTGCCTCTGAGCTGTACATAATCTTGTTTAAATATCTAGATCATTTCCTTCCAAATAGAAATTCTTTCCAAATTTCTTTCCCCTATCAGGTGGCTCAACACAAACTAGGTAAGTACTATGACCAGTCACCCTGCTCCTTGTACCGCTCTGTTTTGGCCTGTCCCACTGGATCTCTTGCTTAGTCCCATGCTGTCTTCTCTGCCTGGAACCATCTTCCCATAGAGCCTTGCATGCCTCATTACTGCTCATTGGTCAGGGCCAGCTTAAATATCAACTCCTTAAAAACCCTCCTGTGATTAATTTATCTAAAACATGACCTATCTCTGTCATTCTCTTCCACCTTATTCTGAAATTGTATAATTTATTTTAATTTTTTAATTTATTTTAATTATATTTTTTATTAGTCATCCATTTTATACACATCAGTGTATACACGTCAATCCCAATCTCCCAATTCATCACACCACCATCCCCACCCCCCTGCTGCTTTCCCCCCTTTGTGTCCATTAGAGAACGTTTATTCTCTACCTCTGTGTCTCAATTTCTGCCCTGCAAACCGGTTCATCTATACCATTTTTCTACGTTCCACATATATGCGTTAATATACGATATTTGTTTTTCTCTTTCTGACTTACTTCACTCTGTATGACAGTCTCTAGATCCATCCACATCTCTACAAATGACCCAGTTTCATTCCTTTTTATGTCTGAGTAATATTCCATTGTATATATGTACCACATCTTCTTTATCCATTCATCTGTTGGTGGGCATTTAGGTTGCTTCCATGACCTATTGTAAATAGTGCTGCAATGCACATTGGGGTGCATGTGTCTTTTTGAATTATGGTTTTCTCTGGGTATATGCCCAGTAGTGGGATTGCTGGATCATATGGTAATTCTATTTTTAGTTTTTCAAGGAACCTCCATAGTGGCTGTATCAATTTACATTCCCACCAACAGTGCAAGAGAGTTCCTTTTCTTCACACCCACTCCAGCATTTGTTGTTTGTAGATTTTCTGATGATGCCCATTCTAACTGGTGTGAGGTGACACCTCATTGTAGTTTTGATTTGCATTTCTCTAATAATTAGAGATGTTGAGCAGCTTTTCATGTGCTTCTTGACCATTTGTATGTCTTCTTTGGAGAAATGTCTATTTAGGTCTTCTGCCCATTTTTGGATTGGGTTGTTTGTTTTTGTAATATTGCGCCGCATGAGCTGTTTATATATTTTTGACATTAATCCCTTGTCCGTTGATTCGTTTGCAAATATTTTCTCCCATTCTGAGGGTTGTCTTTTCATCTTGTTTATGGTTTCCTTTGCTGTACAAAAGCCTTTAAGTTTCATTAGGTCCCATTTGTTTATTTTTGTTTTTATTTCCATTACTCTAGGAGGTGGGTCAAAAAAGATCTTGTTGTGATTTATGTCAAAGAGTGCTCTTCCTATGTTTTCCTCTAAGAGTTTTATAGTGTCCTGTCTTACATTTAGGTCTCTAATCCATTTTGAGTTTATTTTTGTGTATGGTGTTAGAGAGTGTTCTAATTTCAATCTTTTACATGTAGCTGTCCAGTTTTCCCAACACTGCTTATTGAAGAGACTGTCTTTTCTCCATTGTATATCCTTGCCTCCTTTGTCATAGATTAGTTGACCATAGGTATGTGGTTTTATCTCTGGGCTTTCTATTTGTTCCATTGACCTATATTTCTGTTTTTGTGCCAGTACCATATCATCTTGAATACTGTAGCTTTGTAGTATAGTCTGAAGTCAGGGAGTCTGTTTCCTCCAGCTCCACTTTTTTCCCTCAAGACTGCTTTGGTTATTGGGGGTCTTTTTTGTCTCCATACAAGATTTAAGATGCCATTAGTAATTTGATAGGGATCACATTGAATCTGTAGATTGCTTTGGGTAGTATAGCCATTTTCACAATATTGATTCTTCCAATCCAAAAACATGGTATATCTCTCCATCTGTTGGTGTTATTTTTAATTTCTTTCATCAGTATCTTATAGTTTTCTGCATACAGGTCTTCTGTCTCCCTAGGTAGGTTTATTCCGAGGTATTTTATTCTTTTTGTTACAGTGGTAAATGGGAGTGTTTCCTTAATTTCTCTTTCAGATTTTTCATCATTAGTATATAGGAATGCAAGAGATTTCTGTGCATTAATTTTGTATCCTGCAACTTTACCAAATTCATTGATTTGCTCTAGTAGTTTTCTGGTGGCATCTTCAGGATTCTCTATGTATAGTATCATGTCATCTGCAAACAGTGACAATTTTACTTCTTCTTTTCCAATTTGTATTCCTTTTATTTCTTTTGCTTCTCTGATTGTCATGGCTAGGACTTCCATAACTATGCTGAATAATAGTGGTGAGAGTGGATATCCTTGTCTTGTTCCTGATCTTAGAGAAAATGCTTTCAGTTTTTCACCATTGAGAATGATGTTTGCTGTGGGTTTGTTGTATATGGCCTTTATTATCTTGAGGTAGGTTCCCTCTATGCCCACTTTCTGGATAGTTTTTAGCATAAATGATGTTGAATTTTGTCAAAAGCTTTTTCTGCACCTATTGAGATGACCATATGGTTTTTATGTTTCAATTTGTTAATATGGTGCATCACATTGATTGATTTGCATATACTGAAGATTCCTTGCATCCCTGGGATAAATCTCACTTGATCATGATCATGGTGTATGATCCTTTTAATGTGTTGTTGGATTCTGTTTGCTAGTATTTTGTTGAGGATTTTTGCATCTGTATTCATCAGTGATATTGGTCTGTAATTTTCTTTTTTTGTAGTATCTTTGTCTGGTTTGGCTATCAGGGTGATGGTGGCTTCATAGAATGAGTTTGGGAGTGTTCCTTCCTCTGCAATTTTTTGGAAGAGTTTGAGAAGGATGGATGTTAGCTCTTCTCTAAACGTTTGATAGAATTCACCTGTGAAGCCATCTGGTCCTGGACTTTTGTTTGTTGGAAGATTTTTCATCACAGTTTCAATTTCATTACTTGTGATTGGTCTGTTCATATTTTCTATTTCTTCCTGGTTCAGTCTTGGAAGGTTATACTTTTCTAAGAATTTGTCCATTTCTTCCAGGTTGTCCATTTTATTGGCCTAGAGTTGCTTGTAGTAGTCTCTTAGGATGCTTTCTATTTCTGTGGTGTCTGTCGTAACTTCTCCTTTTCATTTCTAATTTTATTGATTTGAGTCCTCTCCCTCTTTTTCTTGATGAGTCTGACTAATGGTTTATCAATTTTGTTGATCTTCTCAAAGAACCAGCTTTTAGTTTTATTGATCTTTGCTATTGTTCTCTTTGTTTGTATTTCATTTATTTCTGCTCTGATTTTATGATTTCTTTCCTTCTGCTAACTTTGGGTTTTGCTTGTTCTTCTTTCTCTAGTTCTCTTAGGTGCAAGGTTAAATTGTTTATTTGAGATTTTTCTTGTTTCTTGAGGTAGGCTTTTATAGCTATAAACTTCCCTCTTAGAACTGCTTTTGCTGCATCCCATAGGTTTTGGATTGTCGTGTTTTCATTGTCATTTGTCTCTAGGTATTTTTTAATTTCCTCTTTGATGTCTTCAGTGATCTCTTGGTTATTTAGTAACGTATTGTTTAGCTTCCATGTGTTTGTGGTTTTTAAGTTTTTTTCCCCTGTATTCATTTCTAATCTCATAGCATTGTGGTCAGAAAAGATGTTTGATATGATTTCAATTTTCTTACATTTACTGAGGCTTGATTTGTGATCCAGTATGTGATCTATCCTGAAGAATGTTCTGTGCACACTTCAGAAGAAAGTGTAATCTGCTGTTTTTGGATGGAATGTCCTGTAAATATCAATTAAATCTATCTGATCTATTGTGTCTTTTAAAGCTTGTGCTTCCTTATTAATTTTCTGTTTGGTGTATGTGTCCATTGGTGTAGGTGAGGTGTTAAATTTCCCCACTATTATTGTGTTACTGTCAATTTTCTCTTTTATAACTGTTAGCAGTTACCTTATGTATTGGGGTGCTCCTATGTTGGGTGCATATACATTTATAATTGTTAAATCTTCTTTTTGGATTGATACCTTCATAATTATGTAGTGTTCTTCCTTGTCTCTTGTAACGTTCTATATTTTAAAGTCTATTTTATCTGATATGAATATCGCTACTCCAGCTTTCTTTTGATTTCCATTTGCATGGAATATCTTTTTCCATCCCCTTACTTTCAGTCTGTATGTGTCCCCAGGTCTGAAGTGGGGCTCTTGTAGACAGCATTTATATGGGTCTTCTTTTTGTATCCATTCAGCAAGCCTGTGTCTTTTGGTTGGAGCATTTAATCCATTTACGTTTAAGGTAATTATTGATATGTATGCTCCCACGAACATTTTCTTAATTGTTTTGGGTTTGTTTTTGTAGGTCCTTTTCTTCTCTTGTGTTTCCCACTTAGAGAAGTTCCTTTAGCATTTGCTGTAGAGCTGGTTTGGTGGTACTGAATTCTCATAGCTTTTGCTAGTCTGTAAAGCTTTTGATTCCTCCATCAAATCTGAATGATATCCTTGCCATGTAGAGTAATCTTGGTGTAGTTTCTTCCCTTTCGTCACTTTAAGTATGTCATGCCACTCCCTTCTGGCTTGTAGAGTTTCTGCTGAGAAATCAGCTGTTAACCTTATGGGAGTTCCCTTGTATGTTATTCGTTGTTTTCCCCTTGCTTCTTTTAATAATTTTCCTTTGTCTTTAATTTTTGCCAATTTGATTACTATGTGTCTTGGCATGTTTCTCCTTTGGTTTATCCTGTATGGACTCTCTGTACTTCCTGGACTTGGGTGGTTATTTCCTTTCCCATGTTAGGAAAGTTTTAGACTATAATCTCTTCAAGTATTTTCTTGGGTCCTTTCTCTCTCTCTTCTCCTTCTGGGACCCCTATAATGTGAATGTTGTTGCATTTAATGTTGTCCCAGAGGTCTCTTAGGCTGTCTTCATTTCTTTTCATGCTTTTTTCTTTATTCTGTTCTGCAGCAGTGAATTCCACCATTCTGTCTTCCAGGTCACTTATCCGTTCTTCTGCCTCAGTTATTCCGCTATTGATTCCTTTTAGTGTATTTTTCATTTCAGTTATTGTATTGTTCATCTCTATTTCCTTTTTCTTCATTCTTCTATGTCTTTATTAAACATTTCTTTCATCTTCTCGATTTTTGCCTCCATTCTTTTTCCGAGGTCCTGGATCATCTTCACTATCATTATAGATTTTTTTTTTTTTTTGCACTCATTACTATTTGTATCCCCAGCCAGAACACAAAATTCACAAGAGGAGTCACTCTGTCTTGTTTTCCATGATAACCCTAGGACCTCTGGGAACTTAATAAATATTTGTTGATTGAATGGGTTCCATACTCCACCTGCCCATTGATTTTTTTTCACCAGCAACAGCATCATGGTCTTTTCCCTTCAGCATTAGCCACAAGTTAATAAATCCAGCTCTGTTCCCCAAAACAAAATTTTGTGTTGATAGGGAATGATATGCATGCACTTTGAACCAATATTTGTGATTTTCTATCTTGGAGAAAGTTAACTAATAGCTCAGCCTTACAGAAAACATCTTCTATTATATCAGCCACATCTGGGGTTCTCCATACTTTTCCTAGAGAATATGTATAGGACTGGGGAAAGAAGAGGAGCATCATTCAACTACAAAGCTTAGAAAACTCTCTTTTCATCTCCCTCTTGGCTCTACAGTAGTTATGATTAATGTATAGAATTCCCCCCTCCCACGGCTGCTCTTCTAGAAAGACATGGTACCAAACTGTAAGTTTCATACATCAAAATTATGACTGGCTTATTCATTTCTGTAAAACAAGTATGTAGAACAGTCCCTGGCATGTGGTTGGTGCTCAGAAAATGCAAATTGAATACCTATTGAATGGCCAGGTTTATAAACATTTGCCTGTTAACTGGACAGAGTCTTGGCCCTTGAGAAGAAAGGAGTTGGCCATAGCATCCCAGAGTTAGCACTGCCAGAGTCACTAGGAAGAGAATGGATTTTGCAGACCCGAATGTTAGCACATTAAGGAGCAGAAGGCTGGAGATCATCTTTGCTTTGGTTTAATAATTTTATCTAGACCTCTTTATTCAGGAGAACTTAGCTCCCAGTAAGAGGTCAATTCTATAATGAGAAGTTATGTTCTTCCTTTATTTTTGAGACATTTGTTTTGTTTTGTTTTTTTGCGGTACGCGGGCCTCTCACTGCTGTGGCCTGTCCCGTTGCGGAGCACAGGCTCTGAACGCGCAAGCTCAGCGGCCATGGCTCACGGGCCCAGCCACTTCGCAGCATGTGGGATCTTCCCGGAGCGGGGCACAAACCCGTATCCCCTGCATCGGCAGGCGGACTCTCAACCACTGTGCCACCAGGGAAGCCCCCTAATTTTGAGACATTTAAGATCCAATAAAAGGGGTTAGGACTGACTTGGGGTCAGAAATTAAAAGGAAGACAAAACATTTGCATGTTTTGACAATAGCTTCACACTTTCACCTGTGCAATCTTTTCTTAAACACTCTTGCAATTCACTGAGAATCAGGATTCCATAATCCAGCCTGAAATGGTTTCCTCTGGAGGCTCATGTATATGCATTCCTTTCTTACTTTCTCCCTGACTTCTGATTTTGCTTACATGCTTAGTAATCACCCCAAGGACGAGGAGGACACAGAGAGCAGAGTGTTGAGCATCGATTCAGTCAGCAGTTTGTGTATTTTCCTTCTTATCCTGGATGTGAAGCCCCATTCTAAAATTTGCAATTAAAACGAGAGCCTACCTTAAAGATAACATTGTATTTTCCCCCCAATGGTCAAACTCTGCATAATAACATCAAATTGTATTCACTGTCTCTCAAGAGTGGCTCACTGCTTTTAATCAGTAAGTGAAAAAGAGAATGTTTTTCTTGGTTCTAGCTGTATTCCATTGCAAAAGCTCAAACTGCACTAGGGTGAAGATTGCAGTATTTCTGCAAGGGTTAGAAGGGATCCCAACTATCCAAAATAGGTCAATATGTCCAGACCGCTGCACTTAATGTGGTGTCTAAGCCTCTTTTTTGGCTCACAGTTGTTTAAGAAGCCATTTTTCTTGGTATGTCCTGATAATCACACCTCATTTCTGCCAAGGGCAGGACTGAATTAGAATAGCATGACCAAGGATAAACTCTAAAACATGATTTTATGTTGACCCCCTGCCCTCCCCAGGAGATATGATGGTTTAAGAGGGCTATGCATCCTTTGACACTCTCCCACTAAGGGGTAGGGTCTGTGTTCACACCCCTTGAAATCGGGTGGGCTTTGTCATTGCCTCAACCTAAGGAGTGCAACAGAAGTAACACTGAGGCTGCCATGTGCTGAAGGTACCAGGTGGAGAGGCCACTGAGAGAGAAGAGAGATGGCCAATGAGCCCCAGCTGTTCCAGCCCCAGCTATTCCATCTTCCCAGGTCACGGAATGCCATGCATGTGAACATAGAAAACTTCAAGATGACTCTAGCTCTAGTTGCTTTCTGACTGTAACCACCGAGAGCTGGGAGCCAGATGTGCCCAGAGGAGCCTGGCTGACCCCAGAACCATGAGAGACACTAATAAATGATTATTGTCTTAAGACCCTATGTTTTGAGGTTGTTGGTTACATTGCAGTAAATAACTAGAAGAGGAGGCATCACTCATAATGTGATGTAGAACTGAACCCAGATGATTCTCCTGCCCCCACTAGATACAAGGCTGTGGTAGGCGGCACTGATGTGGGCACACAGAGACAAAGCAATGCCACACGGGACGTTGGAGCTGGTAGCTGTCTGCAGGCTATGATTTGATAAAGAATCAATGGAACCTCCCCAAGGGCACTACTCTGGCCCCTGACCGTAGTAACTGCTTCGATAGGATTTGCATCCTAGCAAACGTGCAGAATGCTAGAGATCCCCACGTACAAGGAGTTTCAAACTAGGAGCACTTGGGGTTTCGAGAAGGGACTGTCAAGGAGGTAGGGTGCAGAGCAAGCCTAGTGGGAACAACCTTTTCCTTTTCTCTGTTCTCAGGGTCAGGGCTTCTTTCCAGCCTCAGGGGTGGGACATGTGACTCCAGTGACCAATCAGTGCAACACATTCCTCTGGCCATTATGATTGCTGTAGGCTTGGACATGAGGTCTAGGCCAGCCAATCAAAGTGAACATCAGGACCTTCACAGGGAATTCTGGGGGAAAGATGTTTACTCTTCTTCACTAGTTTGGACATTAAAAGGATGTTACTCTGAGAGCTTCCAGTGGTCACCCTGTGATGAGGAGGCAAGGATCCTGGGAATGGAGTAGAAGGAGGGAAAGCAGAGGAGAGAGGAGGCAGACAAACTGATCTTGATATCTTTGTTTGTACCTCTGTATCCAGCTATGCTTGAAGCTGGACCTTCCTAGGTTATTTTGTAATTTGAGCCCATAAATTTATTTTGCTTGTTGACTTAAGCAACTAGAATCAAAAGAATATCAATGAATACATATATGCTTAGCTTCTTTAGAAGTTTATGTCTAGGAAAAGTTATTTCTGCTGCTGAAAATGTGTTTAGAAATAGCTGATATTAGTCCATTTGATTTAGTCCTTTTTGTTTTGCAAAAGGAAAGGAATAAAGTCAAATTAGTACCCTGGTCACCTGACATAATCCCATGTAATAATAATGATGATAAAGATGATGATGATGATACTAACATTCACTGAGCCCTAATCCTGGGCAAGACAATGTTCTAAATGCTATGGATATATTAGCTCATTTAATCATCTCAATAATATTATAGGATACTCCATGATTATGCCCATATACAAATAATGGACTTGAAACACAGAGAAGATAAGTAACATTCCTCAGATCACACAGCAGTAGTGGTGAAGCTCAGATTGAACCCAGCTCATTCTCTTAGCTGTACCCTGGTGCTGTCTCTGACAAGGTAAAGTGATTTTTGAACAACCCCTGGGTTCTGGGTCCTTTGTCTTTTCACAGTGCCTCCATTCTTAAAGCATGGAACCCAGAAGGCCCATGTTAAATATAAGTGGGAGAGTTTCCATCACTGTGGATTTGCCTCCATCATCTCTTCTTATTCCAGCAACAAAGTACCTGCCTTACCCATGTCAGCTTGGGTCTGACACATTTCCCAGAGGTGAGAAAATGCAGAGATCAAAGAGAAAACTTTTAACGTAAGTTGTCAGCTTGTTTCTGCTGCCAAAAATTCTCATGTTTAAAAGTATGGCACAATACTTTATTCTTCAATCTAAAAAAATTAAATTGTACCTGACTCTCAGTCCTCTTTTCACTTGGGTTGAGGAAGATTCAGTCTCAGTGAGTATGAAGAGTCTTTGCTCCCACGCCCCCAGTTCCCAGAAGGGTCCAAGAAGTTGTGTGCAGCATAGAATTTGAGGGGCTCCCCCCCATGGTGTTTGGACCCTGTATGCTCCTTGTTCAGATGTGCATAGTCCTTGGAGGGAAGGTGGCTCTGACAGACACCTCATTGTCTGTTACTCTTGGGTGCAGGGTACTTTGTGAGACTGGTTTCCCAGAGGCTGGGGCCAAGCTTCCCTCATGGGCCTCACATCCATTTAATTCTAAGGAGATGCTAGGGTGCCAGATCGGAAGCCACCATCCCTTTCTTTGTCTCCGCTAATCTTCATCTCTCTGCTTTTACTATTTCTACCTTCCCTTGGATGAAGAACACAAGCACCCTCACTGCCCCCACTCTGTTCTTTGTAGCACTTTTCACATTGCATGGGTTTCAGCCTAAATTAAAATGGGCTTTTTAAAGAATTGTAGAGCTTTTAACCATTCAAGCATCATTTATTTTACTTTTCCCTTAAATACATTTTGAAAAATCTCTTAGAAGTCCAGTCAGTTTAGGGGTTAGTTAGTGTATATTTTAATTGATCATTCAATTTCAAATAAATATGGAGGAAATTGTAACCCTCTTCAACAGCTCAACGACAATTTAAGGAGAATGAGAACCTGACTGAAACAATTAGGAACTTAGAAACCAGACTCAGATGTGGTCAGACGTGGTCAAAGAAAACAAGCCCAGGAATTTTTAAATCCTGTCTTATTTTGCTTATAAGAAAAACGTTAAAACCACAAAATTAAAAGAGATATTGCCCTAAATTTGAAATGATTTAATAAACAAATTGGATGCAATTATTATAGTTGGCATTGAGAAATATTGATAACTAAAATTTTATCTTTTGAAAAATAAAAATGATCGTTCTCACCTAGCCTATAGGCTAGAAGCTGGGAAAGAAAACATTTCAATAGCCTGTCCTCTGTTACATATGTTGATCAACCCATGTAATCAAATTCCTGATCAGATGGGCCATCTGCAGACACCCCAAGAAGGAGAGTTTTCTATCAGCCCCATTTTATTTACTCCCTTTTTGGATTTGTGGACTTTACTGAATTTTGTGGTAGGTGAATAATAGCCTAATAAAACTATCCCAAAACCTATTCCAAAAATTAATATATATGTATGTTTATATATATACATATATATATACACACTATAATGTTATAAAATATATATAAAAAACTATATATAATTTTAAATGTATAACACATTATAATCAATATAGTGTGTATTATATATCTCATACGTATAATGTGTTGTTAGTTGTATCTTACATTATATATTGTATAAATGCATCTATGATTACATCATATAAAATTATAGGCCTTCTCTTCCCTCATCTTTCCTCTCCCCCTCCCATCCCGCCCCCTCTGCTGCTCCGCTCTCTGGCCTGACTCGGCACTGGAGGACCCTGGAGAAGACGCCAGGGTCACCACCTCCTTTGTCCAGGCCTAGGTCTTCCTGAGCCTCCCCCCTTCCTCTCCAGGGCCTTCTTCTCCTTCAGTTTTGAAGCCAGTGGTGTTGTGGCCACCCTGCCAGGCTCTCTGAGAGTGGTGGGTGTGAAACGGGTCAGGAGTGACCTGGATTTCCAGACTCACCATGGTCAAATTCACCATGCGAGGGTGTGGACCGTGTTTAAGGATTGCCCCAGCATTCAGCTCTATGTGTAATAAGTATCCACAAGCAGTTTCCTTGGAAGTAGGTGTACATCAGTGTCAGGGAACAGCTGCCACCAACAATATGTCAGCAATACCTACCTTTTTGTTTTTTTGAAACAAAGTGAGAGTTGATCAGTATCAAGGAGCAGATGCTGTGGGACTAGAAGAAAAAACCAAGCAGCACTTAGAAAACAGCCCTGGAAGCAATGAGGACACAGATATTCCAAAAGGCTATATGGATTTTATGCTTTTTTATTAACAAATCTGGCTGTGAATGTCTTAATGAAAGTGAGGAGCATGGATTTGACAACTGTTTATGAAAAGACATGACCTTCTTGGAATCTGATTGGGATGGACAGCTGCTTATTACTGTAGTCTTCAATCAGCCTGTTAAGCTTTATTCAATGAAATTTCAAGGTCCAGATAATGGTCAGGGTCCGAAATACGTAAAAATTTCTATCAATTTACCCCTATCTATGGATTTTGAAGAGGCAGAAAGAAGTGAACCAATTCCAGCTCTGGAACTCTCAGAGGATGGTATTAAAGAAGATGGTATTGTCCCACTTCATATGTTAAGTTTCAGAATGTTAACAGCATAACTATATTTATTTAGTCCAATCAAGTGAAGAAGAAACAACTAGAATTTCATATTTTACTTTTATTGGAACTCCAGTCCAGGCAGCAAACATGAATGATTTCAAATGAGTAGTTTGCAAAAAAGGAGAAAGTCACTAAGGTACAAAAGACACTGGAAGACCATATTGCAATCAGATCTACAGCTCTTGGATAATTGCTTGATTCTCGCCAGAGACCTTCTTTTTTTTTTTAATTTAATTAAAAAAATATGTAATTGATTTACAATGTTGTGTTAATTTCAGGTATACAGCACAGTGAATCAGTTATACATATATATATATATATATATACACTCTTTTAGATTATTTTCTCATATAGGCCATTACAAAGTATTGAGTAGAGTTCCCTGTGCTATACAGTAGATCCTTATTGATTATTTACTTTATATATAGTAGTGTGTATAAGACTTTCAATATTTCATTCATTGCCATTACCAATAAATCATTGCCTTTGTTCAGATGGTAAAAAAAAATATTATAACAAATAATTGGGCAAGCTATAAAGTTGACCCTTGTACAAGCAAGGTTAGGGACACTGACCCTCTGTGCAGTTGAAAATCCAAGTATAACTTATAGTCAGCCCTCTATGTGCACATTTCTCCTGTATTCGCAGTTCTGTATCTGTGAATTCAACCAACCTCGGATCTCTTTTTTTTTTTTTTTTTTTTTGGCCACACAGCTTGCAGGATCTTAATTCCGTGACCAGGGATTGATCCCAGCCCTCAGCAGTGAAAGTGCAGAGTCCTAACCACTGGATCGCCAGAGAATTCCCAACCTTGAATCTTGTAATACTGTAGTATTATTCAGTGAAAAAAAGATCCAAGTTTAAGTGTACCCACACAGTTAAAATCCATGTTGTTCAAGGGTCACTTGTAATTGTTAATGAGCCCTTTACCTCCCCTGCTCTGGTTTCAAAGCTGAAGACACCTAAATTCTTTTGACCCCCACAAAACTTCCTCCTTTCATAAATATGCCACCCCGACTTTCTCCACAGGCCTGACAGTAAAACAAACAAACAAACAAAACACAAAACAAAACAAAAAAACTTTCCCTGAGACTAGTTCATCCCTGTGTCAGGTTGTTTTTGATTTGTTTTGTTTTGTTCAGTACATCATGAGGTCAAGAGCCCTAAAGTCAGCCTGCTGAGCTTCTAATCCTGGCTTCACCCCTTTAACAGCTGTGATTGAGTTCAAGTCAGCTCCCTCTCTTTGCCCAGATCACCCACCTAAAACGTGGAGGAGTAATTGAATTCATCACCCAAGGGCATCAGGAGGACTAAATGACTTCTAAGAATTCAGGATTCAGTCATTAAAACAGTGACTTATGCTCAATAAATGATAGTAGTAGTAGTAATATTATAGTTATCCTCCTGTTGTATGGATTCTCAAAAACATCTTAAATTTTAAACTACTTAGGCCTTATAATTGGAGCAGAGTCAGCCTCATCCTTATTTGGGGAAACAAGGGAACGTGACAAGCAAAGGCTTCATGGTCACAACCTGGGAACAGGGCCAGAAAACCCATATTTGGGGCATCCCTTTTTGCTGCCCTGTAAATGGTCTTTATTTGCTTTTCCTATCTAGTCTCTAGATTAATTGCGAATTTAGATGGAGGAACTTGAAGTTTGCCCATACATTTTCTGTGTTTAAAGAGAAGATTTTTATCCCTGAATATTCTGCAGTGAGCACGGGTCAAGGAGAGTGACTCAGGCTATCTTCTCAGAGGTGGCCAGTCATAAATCAGCTCATACAGAAAATTAATCTCTCCTGGCTTCTTTGGGAAGTTAGCAATTATTAGTAGACAGTGAGAGAGAGTCTTCAAAAGAGGCATATGTGACAATGTCACCTAAGTATCTTCCAAACTTATTGATATTGGAGAAAAGATTTTCCCTCAAGTAAGCTTTGTGGGGATGGGGCGGGGAGCTCTTAGCAAGCAGATGCAGCCAAAGGAAGTCGTTGGGGCCTGAAACTCAATACAAATGTGAGATGACTCCCAAGAAATACCCTGGTATCTTCAGGGGAAGATAAGGTTTCAAACACCTATTTGGCCCAACATGGGTTTGTTTCTACCCACTGTTGAATACCTAGGATATCTTGAAAATGTTTACCCAACCATTTTGAGAGTCTGACTATATGGCACCCCACAGCTGAATACAAATAATATCCAGCTTTTGGGGCCAGTGTGAACAGCCACAGAACTAGGGAATTCAAGAAAGGACATGGAAGAGTCACCCACATCAAGCCCTCACTTGAGGCAGGCTTACACTGAAACCATCACAGACAGGATTTCCTCCTTCTTTCTGTCTGTCTCTATCGGTGGGTTCTTAAAATGTGGTTCCCAGACCAGCAGCGTTGGCATCACCTGGGTACTTGTTAAAAAGGCAAATTTTTAGGCCTTTCCCAGATTTGCTGAATCAGAATCTCTGAGGTTGGGGCTCAGAAATCTATATTTCAACAAGCCCACCAGATAACTCTGGCGCATGCTAAAGTCTGAGGATTACTGCTCTAACTAAAAATTACCGATATGTCTCCCATCCCCAGAAGTTCTGATTTTATTGTTCTGGAGAGAAGCTGAACAATAAGGTTTTTAAAAGGTCTCCAAGTGATTTTATTGTGCAGCCAGACTAGAGGCATGAGAAAATTCCACTGGACTCTGTGCTAAGCCAAACACCCAAATATGTGAGGGTCTACCTCCAATAAGACTCAAAGGCAGGGCTGGGCAATGTTGTTTTGGGTGACCGTTCTTCTTGGGGTCTATTTTGACATTTCTTTAAACGTCCACCTTTCTCTTCTCCTTTTTAGCTGATGTTGCATGTTCACCAGGGCTCACTCTGACTTCATGAAGTTCCCTTCAATCTACCTCTCAGCTGGCATGTGGCCCAGCCAGGCAGAGCTGGGGGTGATAAACAACGGATTGAGGCCAAAGCTCTGTATTAATAGAAGAAGTGTATTTGCCCTGAATGAATGTCCCCTTTATACTCTTCCCTCTTGAATCTCTGACCAGAACATCAAGAACTCAAGGATGTGGGATTTTAGTCATCATCCCTCGGTTTCTTTCTTTGAGAACCTAACTAATATCCTATACTATCTTCCCACCGAATGTTGCCCAATCTCTTTTTCAAAAATTCACCACTCCCAGGGCCTTCCTTTTCATTTTCAGAATTCTCAAATTATGCAATGTTCTCCCCTTCTGTTAAGCCCAAATCTGCCTCTATTGAGAGTCCAATTATGGATCTTAGATCTGCCTACAGAATGTACAGAATGGGTTCCTCTATGTGTCATTACAACTCATCAAAATTGGGAAACAGTTATCAGGTCTCTGCTAAATTTTCCCTAGATCTTCTTTGAGTTCAGAATTCAGTTTCTAAATAGTGCCTCTGTTAGCAAATGCTCTTGGGGTCCAGCCCAGAACCCCCTTTCCTGGATCACATTCCCATTCCCCAGCTGCTCTGAGTGTTGCTATTAAGAGCTCATGACTACATCTTCTAGAAAATTTCCCAAGGCTGATGGAAGCCACAGCAATGGAGATGTGTGTCTCCCCTCACCCAGGGGCAGCCATAGCCAATGACTGACAGATATGGGGCAAACAAGCCCAGCTTCCTTGTCTCAGAGTGGGAGAACACACCCACACCTTAGTCCCCTCCCCTTTCCTGAGATTCTTTCCACAACAAATCACTTGACGAAAATCCCCATTCTGGGCTCTTCTGGGAAACTTGACCTAAAACATTTCCTTTTTATGTGCTCACTCAGGTTTCCACACATTTATTTGACCAGCAGGATTAAAAGTCTGCTGAGCCCCAAAGGAATAAAGCATAAAAGAAGGCTGGAGAACAGGTTTGACTGGTTTTGTGGGGTCAGAGTCAAGGCTACAGGAGGCCTGGAGAGCAGCTGCTACCCCACAGATGCTTTGCAGAAGGGAAAAGACCTGATTTCCAATGCCTCTGTTTTCATACCCCAGCCACATGTAGTAGATTGAATACAAAAAAAAAAAAAAAAAATGGCCCTGATTTTCCACCCCTTGCACACTCATTGCAATGTGATTTTGCAGTTTCTCTAAGCTAGATGCAGATTGTGTTTCCCACCCCTGGAACCTGGGCTGGTCTGTGATTTGTTTTGATGGGTAAAATAGAGCAGAAGGAATGTTTTTCCAGCTCCAAGCCTCACCTCCAGTGCCCTTGAGCACCCTTCTCTCTCAGACCCTTAGCTATCATCATGTGACAATATCCAGACTAGTCTGCTGGAGGATGAGGGACAGCCGTGCCATCCCCCCAGCCAGCAGCCAGCTGACGAACAAGCATGCGGGTGAGGCCATTCTTGAGCAGTCATCCTCCAGCTGACCACCGACTCACAAGCAAGCACAGCAGAGGTCAGCAGAGCCCCAAGCAGAAGGACCGCCCACCTGAACCATAACCTTGAGAACTAATAGTGATTGTTGTTTGAAGACGCTGGGTTTTGGAGTGGCTTGTTAGGCAGCATTATTGTGGCAACAGATACTTTCACAACAGATGCCCCACAGTTTTCAGACCCTTCTTGGATAAA
Organism: Globicephala melas; assembly: GCF_963455315.2. NCBI lineage: Eukaryota > Metazoa > Chordata > Mammalia > Artiodactyla > Delphinidae > Globicephala > Globicephala melas. The sequence continues at coordinate 50,014,011 of NC_083328.1, read as the reverse complement.
CCCAAATGTGGGAGGGAAGCATTAAACTTCCAAGTACAAAGAGCTCTGCATATCTGATTTTGGACTTGGGCAGGCAGGTTTGCAGCTCAGAGCCCTAGAGAGAGCAAGGGCTCTGGTGACCAGAGGACACAGCACCGGAGGCAGGGGCAGGCTTCAAGCTCAGAGGAGAACCTGTGAGCAACAAACAACACAGCCTAAAGCCTTCTGTGCAGTCACAGGGGAAGTGATGAGAAGGCAGGTTCTACTTCTGTTACATGGTCCAGCAGAGGTACCTGGGAAGCCAGCAGAGAGCAAATCAGGGAAGTTGACTAGTATGGCCTATAGGGGTTTCCATTTAATAAAATATGTGTCATAAAGGAGAGAAGGAGAGCAGGACCCAAAAATGTGAAATGTGGGGGTAAAATTAGAACTAGCCTTTCTCTTTTGTAGCTTTAAATTTTCTTTTTTATGATGTAATAAGCATCCAGTAATTTGTACAAATCTTAAGAGTTCAACTCAGACCAATATGAAGGCATTTTCTAGCCCCTAGAAACTCCCTTATGTCCATTCCCTGTCAACACTGCTACCTCATACAGAAGTAACCCTGTTAGTTAGTTTTGCTTGTTTTTGAACTTCATGTAAATGGAATCATACAGCATGTCTTATGTCTGCTCATCATTTTTTATGTTTTTTTTTTTTTTTTTTGCCTTACACGGGCCTCTCACTGCTGTGGCCTCTTCTGTTGTGGAGCACAGGCTCTGGACGCGCAGGTTCAGCAGCCATGGCTCACGGGCCCAGCCGCTCCACGGCATGTGGGATCCTCCCAGACCGGGTCACAAACCCGTGTCCCCTGCATCGGCAGGCGGACTCTCAACCACTGAGCCACCAGGGAAGCCCTGCTCATCATTTTGAAACTGAGCAGGACTGTGCAGGGGCCCCCCCAGCTGACCAGAAACGTATGGCTCAGCTAATGTTCCAAATGCAAGCAAGACCTGATGGCTACTTAGAATTGCAAGGTTGAGACAATTATCTCTGAAAATAGAATATTGCCCCCTCCCCAGCATGTAGCCCCCTTCCCCCTTTCCCTATATAATCTCCAAGCAAAACCTGGGGAGTTGGGAGTTGGTTCTTTGGGACATGAGTCTACCTTCTCCCCAGGATGGCCAGCTTCCTCAATAAAGCTACCTTTCCCTTTGCCCAACTCTTGTCTCTCAGTATTGGATTCTTGGACAGCCAAATTTGAGTTTGATAACAAATTTCACCTATAGGATCTATATATGAGGGTACATGTTATAGTAGTTGATTCATTTTTTATTGTTCTGTAGTATTCCATTGTATGAATACAGCTCAATTTATTTATTCTATTCTATTACTATTAGACATTTGGGTTCTTTCCGGCTTTGACTTTATAAATAGTGGTGCTATAAACATTCTTATACAGTCCTCCCTCAGTATCTTCAGGGGATTGGTTCCAGGACCCAATCTGGATACCAAAATCCACAGTTGCTCAAGTCCCTTATATAAAATGGCACACAGCGTTTGCATATAACCAACACACATCCTCCCTCTCATATACTTTAAATCATCCTTAGATTACTTATAATATCTAATACAATGTAAATGCTATGTAAATAATATTTCCCATGCACAGCAAATTCAAGTTCTGCTTTTTGGAACTTTCTGTATTTTTTTTTTTCTGAGTATTACCAGTCCACAGTTGGTGGAGTCTGAGCATGTGGAACCCTTGGATATGGAGGGCCAACTCTGCATGCCTTTTGATGCCCATATATACTCTTTCTCTTGAGAAAACAATGGCTTTCAATCAACCCCTCTTTTGTCCCTCATCTGGCCTGGGGAATGACCCAACACCCTTGCTCACCTGCTGACAATCGGTTGCTTAGGTAAGAAATTGCATTTGAATCCATATTCAATCCCAGCTCTGAGAGGAGGAAAGGGGAGAAAAAAGGAAGAGGCAGCTTCAGTGACAACAGAAATGATAGTCAGTCCCTCTTAGCTTTACATCTTCTCTCTAGTAGCTCTCTAAGATGCCAAAAATAATGACATTCATCTGAATTAAAGATGTGAAGACTTTTTTAAAGATGCAAATGTGCTTTTTAGAAGGACAAGCACATAGAATAATTAAAATGTTACAGTTTCCTGGTGCTACATGATGTTCAAATTGTCCTCTTATTTACTAGCCCCTCACTACTCAGAGTGATACACAGATCGGCAGCATCCATTAGCCCAGGAGTCCGTTAGAAATGCAGAATCTCAGGCCTCACCCTAGACTTATGGAATCAGGATCTGCATCTTAACAAGCTCCCCAGGTAATTTCCTGTACACTAAAGTTTATGAAACCTTCTAATATTCCCCATGATACTCAAAGGCCTGATAAAACAGAGAAGGGAGGAGTAACTGTTCTCATTTTACAGATGGGGAAATCAAGATACAGAAAGGTGAACTTGAGTAGCAAGGGAACCCTGTTGGTTCCATGCAGGAAAGGCCTCTAGATGGAAACTGCTAATTTTCATTACTTCACGCTGAAACCCATTGACATGCTTAACGCATAATAAGGTCAGCCAGCCTGTTTCTCCCTAGAAAGCGCTGTCCTGATGGGATGTACTATGGTGTGAGTCATTTTGTTTGGAGGTTGACATGAAAAGCCGTCAGAAGGACACAAATGTGTCAGCGTGATAAGGGCGGGGGCGGGGGAGGGGGCAAGGTGGAGGAAAGGAAAAGGAATGAGGAACCACGTGAAACAGCAGAGGGATGTGGAAAGGGGGATGAAGCAGCACCAGAGACATTTCAAGTCCCAAGCTTTCCATACTCCTCCCTTGCCTGCAAGCAAGAGATCTGTGCTGTGACGCAGTCTGCAAGAGGCTGTTGGCAGCAAGCCCAGAGCTGGCCGGAGCCCTCACTGCGGTGCTCTCAGCTACGCAGGGACACTGGAGGCTGCCTGGTGCACCTCTGCTGGGCCCTGCAGAGCATCCGCACCACCTGTGCCAGAGGGGACACGGCACTGCAGCAAACAAGCCAGCCAGACTGTAGAGCTGGCTGGAAAGCTGGGTGCAGTAATGTGAGACAGGTACAGCTCAGGGCATGCCTGGCTACACCTGCAGGGGCTGAGGACCCTAGGGCTTTACCGTCCCTTTCTGCCCCTCCAGAAAGCAGCTCCAGGCTGCAGACCTGCTCACGTGGCTTGGAGACATCTGGATACTCTCCCTTGACCCTGAGCCCTGTGCCAGTCCAACAGCCAGGATGATTCCGGATCAGCAAAGCTCAGGGTTCAAATCAGTGACACTTATCTAGTCTCTATGCCCCCCCCAAATCCAGCTGGAGGTGGCTGGAAAATACCCAGGGCTCTGCCTGCCTGGTGCTGACATAGGAAGACTCCAAGGAAGCCTGCAGCTCCCCCCTCACCACCCCTACAGATGCCAGATGTCAAAGGTACAGTTAACAGTGGCCTTCCAAAGCTATTGTCTGATTTATTTCCAAACCCAAAAGGTTGGCTCTAATGGCAGATGTTCTGAAACAGGCAAAGGGAAAGGGGTACCACAGGCTGGTCAGAGAGCTACTTAGGGCAGGTGACAAAGTTTGCGGGCTATAAAACCACAGTGTATACTTAGTCATCTCCCTAAGTCCGAAGAGTAGAACTCCTGCTGCTGCCTTGACCTGTGGCCTCCCTGTTTCTCCTGGCTGCCCAGTTTGCTTTCACCTTGCTGCCATCAATGGTTCTCCTTCCCCAATGTTGGGAGATGGCTACCCCCCTCTATGAATAGCTGTGGCCTCTTTACGCAGTCAGGGTCCAGGTGTATGGCCAGGACATGGATACAACCTCTCAGCTGATAAAACTAGGCAAGAATGAGGGTCAGGTTTCCAGGCCAAGGTCAAAAAGTGGTCTGTGTGTTGGAGTGAGTGTTGGTGGGTGGTCAGAAGTGAGGAAAGAAGGAGGTGAAGGTCACTGAAAAGAATCGCTTCAAAATCACTGCTTGAGGGTTCACTGTTTCTCAGGCAGCCCAAGACTTACTTCCTACCGAGCTTTGCCAGAGTAAATGGTGCCGTTTCCTACTCCTTGTTGTGTACCTCTCCACAGTACCCCAAACAGGGCAGATCAGCAGATTCACTCAAAAGTCTACTGTGACAGTGGAAATGCGTTTAAAAATCTTCACAACAGAAATGGTCTAGCAACGTACGTGTTAGATGCCACGTGGCTAGTGTGTTAATTCCAGATGCCACGTTTCCTGAATTTGCTTCCATGCTTTTCCCACCTGCTTGATTCAAGCAAGCAGAGCTTAAAAATCTCTTAGATTTAATCTTCTCTTTTTTGTTATTCTCTCACCAGCCTCCTAGATACCGGCAGATCATTCATTCATTCATTGATTCATTCAATGAATAACTATTGAGCACCTTTCCTGCATGAGTCATTGTGCTGATGAGGCAGAGACGTTGTTTCTCCCATATAGGAGTTTCTTTATTCCACAAATATTTGTTAGCACTATCTGTTCACACAGCTTTGGGTGAGGTGCTAGGGAGGGTAAAAAGGCAGAGAGCATACAAGCCCTGGGGAAGCTTTGGCTATATCAGGAGAAATGTGCAAGGTCACACACAGCCCAATTCTGTTGTCAAGAAAATGGACCCTTGCTACAGAAGTGTGGATCCTCTGAAAGCTTGTGAGAGATGCAAGGCCCCACCCCAGACCTGCTTAATAAGAACCTGCATTTTAAGTGAATGCCCAGGAAATTCCAAGCACAACGATCTTTGAGACCCACTGATCTAACAGTTGAAGTTCTAGGAGTTTAGGGGAGACAGATTATCGCGCACTTCATGATAATAGTCAAGAAAACATCCACGCAGGAGTTTGCCTCTGACGAATCACTGAGCTTTGGTTGGATACAGAGGGCTCGGGGGACAGTAATTTCCCACTTCCACGGTGTTAAAAACAAAAACCAAAAACCGAAAACATGTCTGCAAACAGCAGAAGGCAGTAAAATTCTGCAATCACGTTTTCCACAACAGCAAAAGCTTTGAGTCAGGTAGGATGAGTCTGCAAATTCTTGTGGCTGACGGTGTCAGGATCCCCAAGTGGGAGATTGCCCGGTTTGGACAGCTTCAAGCTCCGATCGCCTGGTGCCCTGGAATGGACCGGCCCCCATCCAATTCCTGGCCCTGCCCACCCTGCCTGGCAGTCAAACAGATCAACCAATGAGAAACTGGTTCATTATTTTCCAGCAGTTACTCAGCCAATTGGCAGCTTCCAGCAGACTGAGTCCTGGAGTGGCATCATCTGAACGTCCGTGGTGCGGCTGCTTTATCAAGCCGGCCCGGGAGAGCAGATAAATAACTGTGAAGTTGCGATTAGAGGCTCTTTGTGCTGTGACTATCGCTTAATACTGGACCAGCCTGAGGGGCTGCCTCAATTTTACTTGCACTGTCCCTTCCTACATTCAATTTAAGAATTAAGATTTTTGTTTTAAGTATAAAAACTGAAACAAAGGGATAAAACAGATCAAAACATGACTGTGTTTACTGTTATCTCCTGTTTCTGCCTACCGTCCCAAATGTCTATGTTTGTCCAATAATTTAACCAGAAAAAGATGATACAGAACTTCACAAAACCATTGAATGCTTTGCTTAAAATTCAGGCCTGTGCTCCACAGTGATGAAACCTGCCCATCCTTTCAGAAGTCATGCCAAGGAGAATCCGCTCCAAAGCAGGTAAGCTCTAAAGACAACATGGCCCCAGTCATCTATCAGCAGGCAGATTTCTCCTCGGAATTATCTTCTAGCAACTGGGATGGGCTCGTGCTGAGTCATCTACACCCTCTCACCCTTGCAGCCATGGCTTGTTTTAGGAGGCAGCTGGCAGAGGTGAGAGCTGAGCTGAGGCTGGGGAGAAGGACCCAGCTGACTGGCTCACAGGAAATGGAAGTTAGGATTTCTGACTCATCAGCTCTACTCTAATCCCCTTAATCTGATGTTTAATTAATAACATGGCAATCACATCTGTCCTGAACCCACCACCACTCACCGTGTCCCCCAACACCTCCTGCCCTCTCTTCTCTCTTCCCCAGGAAACTGGAAGCACTAGTCAGTCAACTAATTCTCTTAAGCATCACCCTAGGTGTGATTTCAGATTGGTGCAGGCTGGGGTTATGCCAGGCAGGAGCAGGCACCCACGGAGAAGAGGAGACATATTCCTCTTTATCTCGGGACTCTGCTTATAGGAAGGAGCTTTTGAGTGGGAAGGTTCCAGCCTCCAGCACTGATCTCCCCATTTGCTGCACACACACATCCCCTCCCCCATCTATCAGAGACTGAGCGTACTGTGCAGTGCGTTTGAAATGATCAAATGGAACAGTGAGGAATCCGGAAGCCACACAGATAAGGAATGGTTGAAGGAACTGATGGAGCTGAGATGAAAGTATTTCAAACGTTGGAGGCGGCGGCATGTGAAAGAGGCAGCAGGTAGGTTTCTGTGATTCCTGTGCGTCGGATGTAGGATGTAAGCTCAGGGGACAAGGTGCTTCCTCACAAAGAAAAGCCCCCAACCACGGAGGCCAGACCCTGCCTGCTGAGGTAGGAGCTCCCCATCTTGACAGGCACTTAAACTGAAGCTTCGTGACTATTGTAGGAGACACGTGCATTATAAGGGAAAGGGTGGAACCGAACTTTATGATTCTTTCATCTCTGAGATCCTGTGATGTCTGCAGGGCTTGCCTTCACAGGGTAGATTCTATGGCCTCATTTTACACGTATTATCCCCTGTCACTCCTGCAGCACTCCAGTCAAGTAGGTACAGTTGCTGTATTTTGTTTACTATTCCTGCTCCCTCTGCTTAGAATACTCTTGCCTTAGATACTGTGTGGCTCTCTCCCTTCACAATATTCTGGCCTTCTCAGTGTTTTATCTCCTCCAAGAGCCTTCTCTCTTCTGCCCTTTGTAATATGGCCATTTCTTCCTCCTCTCTCCATCCCTTACCCTGCTTTATTTGTCTTTATAGCATTTAGCACTCTCTAAAATTGTGTTACAAATAGACCTGTTTATCATCTGTCTCCTCTAGGAGAACAGAAGGACATTGGTTGGTTTTACTCACTGCTCCATCCGCAGCACATGGAATCAAGGTTGCGGCCCATGGCAGGACATGTGCGTGCAATTAATAAATGAGTCTGTTTTACAGATGAGAGACTGAGGCATCAAAGAGAGGAAATAACATCCCAACGGTTACACAACGAGTAATTAGAAGAGCTGGGATTCGAGCAACTTGGCTCTAGTGTCCACACAGGTAACTGACATACACCATTTGACCCTTTGAAGAAAATGTGTTTTCTTTTTTGGTGGTGAGGGGAGCAAAATTTAAGATTTTATTTTCAATTTTAGGTCAATTATCATTATCAGAAATAAATTTGAATCTATATTCTTATTAAGCATTTTTAATTTTTATTTTATATTGGAGCATATATGATTAACAATGCTGTGTTAGTTTCAGATGTACAGCAAATTGATTCAGTTATACAACCATGTTTCCTTGAAGGAAAACTAAAACCCTTGAAAATCCAATGGCTGGCTCTGGCCAGAGTTACCTCTTGTTTTATTACTCCAAATGACTTGTGCCTGTAAGCTGGTGGCCACTGGTTGCCACCAACATGGTTTCAAAAGCCCCGAGAGAGAGAGGCAAAAGTCAGAGGGCACGAGGTTACCTTTTGCCTCACCTATCTTCAGGCTGCACAGTGATTTGGTGAGTGCAGCAGGTGGCTCAGAAGGAGACAGTGAACAGCTCGGCAGTCACCTGGTCCTAATCTACCCCTGGGCAGATATATTGACTCTGACACACCTCCCATGCCTGGAGTCCTCAAAGGCAAATTTGCAAACTCAGGGAAGTTTCCTTGCCTCTCCGAGTGATTTGAAACCATATGCTATGTCACTCTTCCATCAAAGGGGCTGAATATATGTTCCCTGCTTCCTCCATCCAGGTTTTTTCCATGATAAAATCATTTTTATTTAAATATTAACAGGCCATAAAAGGGAGTTGACATTGGTTTTTGTAGTTGAAAAATAATACAATCTTGAAAGTCAGATGAACTGGAATTAGAATTTGAGTTAGTTACCCTCTGCAAACCTCAGTTTTCCTAACTGAAAAATAGGAACTAAGTCATCTCACATGTTTTTTGTAAAGATTAGATGAGAAAGCATAAAGGCAGACATCTGCCACTGATTTTCTTCTTAAGTGTCAGATCATTTTGCTGCTAGCTGCCTTCTACTCTTTCTGTGGCTGGGTACAGAAAAAAGCATTATCTGAAGGAGATAGTGTGTCAGGGTCCACAAGTCAGCTGGGGTCACTCGGAATCTGTACGTCCACTGGGGCAATTTTGCTTCATAAATCTCATTTTGAGACTTAGGCTGAAAATGGAGCAGCTACCAGGGAGAAACCCTTCTTGTGATGGAGAAGAAGTTTCCAGAAGCACTAGTAGAAACATGCACTGTCTCCTTCTGTCTAAGATGTCATTTCAAAGAGGGAGAAGCCAACAGTGTCTGATGTCAGAAAGACATCAAGCAGCAGTGACCCTGTCACTTCCACCCATATGCCATTGGCCTAAGCAGGACACATGGTCAAGGCCAATATCAGTTATGCAAGAAAGTCCACACTTTCCTTGGAGGTTGGGGGTGATGGGGGGGAAGGAGTGGAGACACGCTAAACAATAATCTACTACAGTTACATACATGAACTTCAAAGACCACATTTTCAACACCACCATGGTTCTTCTGTTCTCACTGGCTCCATTTCTTTAAGAGACAAAGTGGGAGAAGTTCACTGGCATTTGAGTCATGTTGGCAAAACACTGGGAAAACACACGACATAAATAACAAAATTTTCTCAGCTACCTTTAAGAAATCTATTAAATTAATAGACAGGTGGTTTTATCATTGTGTTTTGCTTTCAGGACCCTTGGTGAATATTGTCTTAATTAGGATTAATTACATTTAAAAGAAACCATAAGAATAATGTGAATGACTTAGCTCTGCTTCTTTGCAACCAGAATACTAAATGAATCACTAGCGGCTTGACAACAGCCAGCAGCCTGTGACAGAGGTATAGAGTATGTATTTTGTTCCATCTTCTTATATACTCTGCTGCTTGAGTCATGACCATGCTAGAAACCTCTGTGTAATGTTTAGGCTTCTAAGTGCCTAATACATAGAGGAACTGAAATGAGTCCAAAAACAAAATTATTATTGGAATGCAATAGAAATTGGATACTTGTAGAATCTTTAATAAATATCTACTGTGGATTTCATTAATTCATAAATGTTAAAGCTAAAAGATCACTCAACTACTCCTGATACATGTTCCCAGGGACCTGATTTAGGCCAACCCCATAATTTTACAGATGAGGAAAACTGACTTGAAAGAAAACTCCTTGTGTTGTTCAAGGTCACCCTTTAGCCATAACAGATCTTAAGCTAGATCAGCCCAGGTTTCCTGGCTCCCAATTCCAGAACTTTTCAGCACACCACGTTTGTTAGTAAAGTAAAGGAATTGTGGTTATTTAGCCTGAAGGAGATCTTAATAGTTTTGGATTTTAAATAAATGGAAGTCTTTTCCATCATCCATGGTGCAGAACTCTGGGGTCAGCACCAATGGAACAGGCAAAAGGCTTATTTTTGAGCATAAGGGGTGCTCCTCAGTCTATGGAGAAATAGGATGAGAAGGGAAGTAAGAATCTTCAGCTTCCTGTCAGAATGTCCATTTTGTCACCTGGCCCTCCATGTGCCAAATCCAGTGGAAACTTTTCATTCTTTGTGCTGCTTGATAACTTTCTGACATCTGATGCCGTTGGCTTCTCCCTCTTTGAAAAATCTCCCCTCGTTTCCTCCTACTCTGCTGATTGCTCTCAGTTCTCTTTGCAGCTCTTCTTTCTCTCTGTTTATCCCAAATGATGGTGTTCCCCTTGGCCCTTCCTCCTCCTCACTCTGCATGCTGTCCTTAGGGCCTAGAACTATAGCCCTCAAATCTTTAGCTTCAGCCTAAATTTCTCTTCTCAACCCAGAGCCCTGGTTCACCTCCTGGTGAACATCTGTTGGCCCATAGGTACCTGACAACAAATTCTCTCCCCATGCTTTTCCTTCAAACAACCACTTTCTAGGACTTCCCTGACAGTCCAGTGGTTAAGACTTCGTGCTTCCACTGAAGGGGTCACAAGTTCGATCCCTGACTGGGGAATTAAGATCTCGCATGCCACACAGAGTGGCCAAAACAAAACAAAAGCCAGAAAAACTCCAACCACTTCTTCTCCAACATGGAGTAGCCAAAACAAACAAACAAACAAACAAAAACAAAAAAACCCCGACCGCTTCCTTCTCCAATATCCCCATCTCAGTGCAACTCATCATCACTCACCAGGTTGCCCAATCCAGAAACGAGGGATTCAACATTGATTTCACTTTTCCCACCACATCTCACATCTAAGCACCCACCAAACCTTGCAATTCTTTATCCTTAATACTTTCTAATTGTCCCTTTCCCTTCATTCACAGATGCTGCCTGAGTTCAGTCACTTTGTCATCTCTTGCCTGGGTTACGTACTGGCCCCCTAATTGTTCCTTCAGCCCAACTCCAGCCCTTCTGTACAAGCCATCTGTACAGAACACACATTCTTCAGTGAGTTTTCTCTAATAAGGGATAAATTTGAGTTTTATATGGTAGCCTGGTTTATATCAGCACTTGTACTCTGAGCATGGAACATTTGTTTATTCAGTCGACATTATTTATTAAATGCCCACAATGGGGCAGTCCTGGAAAAACAATAGCAAAACAAACAAACAAACAAACAATCCCTCTCATGGAGCTTAAAACCTAGAAGGGGGAGACATAAAATAAAAATTAAATAGATACCTATAATAAATAATATAAATAAATAATATATATATATATATATTAAGTTAGAGAATAAAAAGCACTTGTCAGAAAAACAGAGCAGAGAAGGAGGATTAGGAATGCTGAGGGGGGAGGGCTGAAATATTACAGAAGGTGGTTATAAAGGGCTACGCTGAGAAGATGCCATTTAAAGGCCTTGCCTATGGTAGGCACTCATAAAACTACTTCTTAAATGATGAAATACATAGATAAATGCATCAGTTTGTATGATCTCTGCAACAAGTGAAGAATCACACACCAAAAAAATCCTCCCCATTTTCCAGGTGAGGAAACTGGGGCTCAGAGAATGAAAAGAGGTAGTTCTTTGTTGTCCTCTAAGACAAAAGAGGAAACCACCAACATTATCTCAATATTGAATTTACAACAACATGAAGACCTATGTGTGATTCAGGTGGTCTGGAGTTTGAAGGGCGTTTCATCGTAAAATGTTTTGATCAATATGACATTCTATGACACATAGAAGGTCCGAAGTGAGGCTGAGCTGGGTCGGGGCTTCTTTCTGGGTTGGTCTGGCTTGAGCCTCGCAGGCTGGCCACTCACTGACCTGCTTGCTATTGGTTCAACTAATGTGAATTGAGTGTTTGTAACAGTGTTTTAGATGCTGTGGACTCTGCTGTGAACAAAACAGACAGTCATGGAGCTCTTTGAAAGGCAGACAGTAAGATGAAGCTGGTAGTGGTGACTGCTCTGAAGACAAATGAAGCAGAGTTGGGGATGGGAGGTTAAGGGGTTGCTGATCAAGGTGAAGTGGGGGCAAGAAAGGAGAAAGTGATGGTCTCATAGCAGAGATGGGTTTGGTTACATGCTAACAGGGAAGACAGGCTCAAAGCACCAGGAAAAGAGTTGGGTTAAGTGGACAACTCTTGTCCAGGGCTTGTGGCTATACTTGCAAGAGTGACCTCAGGTTCCCTCCCTCCTCCCCACCAGACAAAGGCAACTACTTTAAATTCACTGTTGGTCTTTGTTTCACTCCCTGAAATTCACTGAATTTCTCTTTCCTGATTTTCTTCCTTCCTAGATTTGTAACTCCAGGTTGGATTTTTTTTTCTTTTAATGTGGGGGTCTATCCTAGAACTTAAGACAAAGGAGATCAAAGCAACTTCAAGGTGCTTATAACCCAATAAAGCATTTCCCAAAGTGCACTGTTGTGTGCTGCTGGGGCTGAGAGGTTCTGAGTGGTCCTCTCCACCCCCCACAGGAAAAAAAAAGCTTAAATATGACTCATGCAGACATCTGCTTTATTGAGACATGAGCTGTAATTTAATTGCAAATATTCGCTTTTGGCTCACACAAAATGGGTAGATGGGGGTAGCGTGGGTGAATAGTGCAGTTTGGGGAGAGCCTGGGAGAAGAGCCTTTTATAATTATTCTGTTCCCTCAGAGAGAAAAAAAATATCTTTGGGAAACTTAAGGCAAAATAATTTCTTGCATTTACTTTGACAAATACCTTCTTTTAATGGCAAATGATCCAGGATTTTCATTTACAGTATAAATATAAGGTCTCTTTTTAAAATAACTTTAATTTGTAAAGTGAGTGCAAGTGGCATATTCTTGGATTAGTTCTCTCAACCTCGTCTTTTCCTTCCAAGAGGTTGGAAGTCTTAAAATTACACTCTGAAGACACCCTTGTTGTCAGGGTTCTGTATATGAATTACATTGTGCCAATTAGTTGCCTGAGTTTTGTAAGGCAGAAATAAAGTAGACGTAGTCTTGCTGCAGTGGAGGCAGTGGGTTAGTAAGCTTTGAAAGATTTGAGTGCATGCAAGCGTCAGACTCAGGGTTCTACTTTCTAGTCAACAGACTCCTGGGAGTGAGGTGGTTATGGAGGCATCAAGAATGGAAATGTGATAAGCACAGTTTTTTTTCTTTGAGAGTGAAAACAAAATTCCACTGGTGTCTCTGACTTCCACTCCTCCCACCATTTTGTAAGCACTTATCTCCCTGAATTAAATCCCCTTCTGCTTGACATACCTAGAGTGTCTTTTCTGGCCTTCACTGAACCTTGATGATGTGGCACATATGACAAAAGTTGTGAAGATGATTAATACTGCTCTTATGGAGCCATGACTAGAAACACACAGTCTCAGAATTTGTACACAAAGGAAAAATAAGTGGATTTCAGAAATGTTGTAATTGGGGAGGCAAAATGAAGCTGCAAATGCTGAGGCAAACATTCATTAGTGGATGCCCTGGGACCTCAAACGATCTATTCAATTTCTTTTATAAAATGTGTTTTCAATTAATTTAATTGTTTTAGAGTCCCTTAGCTGACTTATATTTCAGCTGGCTGGGAGGATGTTTGGTGGGCATTTTGAGTAGAGTATAGGAAAGCAGTTTGTTTCTTTGGTTGTCTTCATCACAGAGTAAAAGCTACACACTTGCCTGAAGTCACCATCCCATTTGGTCTGCTATTCCATTGCCCTAGCACTTGAACTTCTGAGGAAAGCAGACATTGGGATCATTGTCCCTTTTATAAACATGAAGAATATCTTTAAAGAGATACAGATAAACCATGGGCATTTGGGTCTTCATACCAATGACTGGGGCATCTGTGAGGAGGAGAGAAACATGACAGTGGCTGTTGGTCCTGTGAACACACTTATACACCCAAGAAGAAGTCTGTTCAATTTCTCAGGGGACCTTGGGAAAATTTAGCTGCCTCAGGAAGCCTGAAAGAGAATATGTAGAGCTTTTGAAAATACCTATAAATATCTGCACTGTTAGTACTGTAAGCAGAGGAGACTTTTGAATACTGAGCTGGCAACTCTTGCTCTAGAGTTGAGGTGCCTTAGGTTTTATTATTTTTTATTTATTTATTTTTTTGGTCATGTCACATGGCTTGTGGGATCTTAGTTCTCCAACCAGGGATTGAACTGGGGCCCTTGGCAGTGAAAGCATGAGCCCTAACCACTGGACCACCAGGGAATTCCCAAGGTGCCTCAGGTTTTAGAGGGATTTCATAAGCAGAAATTACCTCTTTGTCTGCAAGATTCCCTTTTTCTTCTTTCACTTTGGTAGTAGGCCTTTGTTGTTTTACCTGCCACTATCCATTCTACCAACTTCTGCTAGTCACTCTTCACTCTTCCTTTGGGCTGACTGGCCTGGCACCTGAAGACTTTTGATAGAACCATTTGGGAAAAGAAAAGTCTTTCTGTTGGTGTTAATAAACTGGAAGACATAAGCTTATAACTGTAGGAGGACTTCTACGTAAAGAAACTCAGACTGAAAATTAAGCCAACATGAAGGAAAGATGAACAAATAAATGGAAAGAGAGAGAAACAAAGACAGAATTCTTTCAATGCCATATGAGCCCTGGATCCAGCCATACCTGAACCCAGTCTATACCCCTAGATTTAATTACATGGGTTAATGAGTGTTCTTTAATGCTTAAATCAGTTTGAACTGAGTTTCTGTCACTTATAATCTAAAACATGCTGACTAATACTTTAATTGTTCTTTCTCAATGTTAACACAGTGCTAAGTACAGAGCCAGTGCTGTTTCTTTTTCTCTTTTTCTACCACATTTCAGAATTCTTCTGATTCCCAGGTTCATCAAGTAATCATTCAGCAATTATTTATTGAGAACCCATCATATGGCCAGCATATGGACTTTGCTGTTAAAAAGTTCAGAGTCAATATTGCTTTCCTAAAGTTATCTCAAGATGGTAAGCTGGTTATTTTGTTTTACAAAAAATATAAATAAATAAAGAGAGAGAGAGAGAGAGAGAGATTGAACTCTCAAGTTAAAAATATTTGTGACTTTTACCAAAAATTTTACTTTATTTCATGAATCATTTCACTTAGTGGTAGAAATTACCTTTCTCCAAATTTCTTCATGTTTTCAATGTGGCTATCACATCTTCTCCTTAGGAAAGTTACTTAGGCTCTCTGAGCCTTAATTTTTCTCATCTATAAAGGGGTAAAAGGGGTTCATCTGATATCTTCTCAAACTGAAATTCTGGCAATTAGCTCACTTATATAGACCCCTTTTTCCTTGGGAACAATTTCCTACTCTGCCCTGTAGTAGCCTTCACTGCATGTATATCTCCCACTTCCCAAACCCAGGGAATCAAATGAGTTTCTCAGAGGAGACTGCCTTGCTTCCATTCCTAATACTTATAATCCATTCCCTATGCAACAGCCAAATCAATCTTTCTAAACAGTATGTCAGATCAAACCACACACACCTCACCCCAACTTATGATTCAGTGGAATGCTATCCACCTTGGAATAAAACTCAGATTCCTTACATGGCCCCTGTCTTCCATTTCCTCTCTCCCCTGACCTCCTCTTCTTCTCTCCCTTACTCACTATACTTCAACCACAGTGTCCTTTTGGCTCCTCCTTGAATATGCCAATCTTGGTTCCATCATGGCCTTTGGTCTTGCAAATCTCTCTTCCTAGAATATTTTTCCTCCAGATCAAGGAAATGTTTACTCCCTCACTTCACTCAGGTCTTTGCATGTGTCACTCATTCAAAGTGATTTCCTGATTCCCCCTTCCCTCCCCTATCTAAAATAACATCCTGCCCCCACTCTTCTACTTATGTTGATTTATTTTCTCTCAAGCTCTTATCACTCTCTGGAATTATAGTAGATCATGTTATGACAGTACTATGTTATATAATTAACATTTAATTTAATATAATTTAATGTAAATTATATTAGCATAGAGAGGAGCAAATAATAGAGGCTCAATTGGTTTTTGTAGAATGAATAATTCTACTCTAATTCCCATATTAGCCATCTGTTTAGCTTCGAGGCATATATGACAATAACTCACATTGGCTATAGTATCCTCTTTTAAGCATCTTTTGCTCTAATGTATAGACAGTTTTTCTATCCAAGCAGATTTTAAGCAATTTGGAGATTCCATGAGCAGACATCATTTCTTTTGTGAATTCTCACAGAATCTCATCAGCTAATAGAATTTTAATAATATTCTCATAGGGGACTGTATTTTATTTTTAAAAGACAGGTTTTCTCACATTCTTAAAAGATTCAATTGAACATGGCAGAATTAACTTCTAAGACAATCTATAATGGGTAGTAGATATAATTTGGATCACCAAATGGAAACACGAAACAATGTTCAGAAGTCAGGGTACAGACCCAGGATTTAAACCAAACTGAGGTGATCTACCAATGAGGTATTTCCACCATTTTATCAAATTCATCCAATTTAACCACTGGATTATGGTGATATGGTTCAGCCAAATGATCACAGTCATCTGGACAATGTGCTCCCAACTTACCCAGAGAGCAGTTCATGGTAATCATCTCAGAAACTTCATCTATATTTGGTGAAAATTAGGAGGTCAAGGACAGGATAAAACTTAGAAGATGAAATATCAAGAATCTTCTTGATATCTGTGTTTACTAAAAGATAATAAGAAGGTACAAGAATTTTTGTCACAGCACTGTTTGTAAAATGGCGGAATCCCCATGTCCATCAACAGCAGAATGGAAAAATAAATCATGGTATATTAATGCAATGGATGACTATAACAAAAAAGAAGAATGAATGATTTACGGTCACATGCAATAATATTAATGCAACCTACACACATAATATTGAAAGAATAAAAACACCAAACAGTCACAACAGTATGTACTAAATGTATAAAGTTCAAAAACAAGCAGAACTAATCCATAATGTGAGATCAGGATAGTGGTTACCCTTGCGGAGTTAGTGACCAGCAAGGGACATGAAAGAGGCATCAGGGGTGCTGCTAATGACCTAGGTCTGATTTTGGGTCCTGGTTGCACGGATGTGCTAACTTTACCAAAATCCATTAAGCTGTACACTTATATGTGCATGTTCATGTATTTATTTTACATTTCAGTAAAAGTTTACTTTAAAACCATTCTTCATGTGTTTAAGGACTTTTAAGCCAAGAAAATTATGAAAGCCTCTTTTGCAAGTACTCACAAATTGATACGCCAACTTTTAAAACCGTCTGAAGCATGTGTTGAAAAGACGTTGAATCTTTAGCTGAACTTCACCAAAAAAAAGGAACACATTTGATTCTGAAGATATCACATATCCCTGAATTTTTCAAGAGAAAATGACTTTGTTTTCAGGATCCCAAGTTATATATTTTCCAAAAGCTCACTCATTCCCTCCTGGCCATTCACCAAAGTACATTCATCAATCAATCAATCAGTAACTGAAGGGGAAGGATGATGATGGATAGACATCCTTTTTATCTTCTAGCTCAGGTTATAAAATGCTAAGGGACTTCTGCATAATGAGTATGGCTCAGTAGGGAGTTGGGAGGAGGAGTGCAGGAAGTAGCTGTCAGAGGGAAATGAGGTCATCACCAAAGAGGAGGTAATAGGGCAATATCTGAGAAAGGTGGCACCTCAGATATTGTTCTCCTAGCCATTGCATAACCAGCCCCTAAAGTTTATACATAGGTGACTAGTTTATAAATCACACTATCTCAAGAATTCTGCCTCTAGTAATGGGAGACTACGTAATTTGCCCCATTCTATCCACCACCTCCTTTTCCACCATCATTACAACCAGAACCCTGAACTGATATGCTATCACTCTGTAACTTTTTTCCTCACTAACACTATACTTTGTGGAAATTTTAATTTAATTTAGCTATTGTGAAAAGATTCAAAGATGACAAACTTGGAAGGAAGTGGTTATAGGCTTCTTTCCTCCTACAGATAACTTTTTGTCTTCACAGGGTATTTTTTAAATGTTTGAATGTAAATGTCTTTAGATTCATAAAGAAAAAAAATTAAAAACAAAAGGCAGTTTCTTCTACTTTTCACTTCTGTCACCAAATGTGTTGTGTGTGTTTTCTTCCACACCAAGCAATTTCCCAATTCTTAGTGGACATCAACTAAGTGTCCTACAATTTAACTCAATTATGATACTAACTATCTGGAATTAGCATAGACCCCACAGGTTAAGGGCTCAGTCCCACAAGACTGCTCTCCACTTCAGAGGCTAGTTGAAAGTCTCAGGTTGTCAGTGTACTTCTGACACCAATCAGAGGTTCCCACGACCCCTCTTCAGGTTTGACAATTTGCAAGAATGTCTCACAGAATTCAGGAAAGTGCTTTACTTACTATTATCCATTTATTATAAAGAATACAACAAAGAAACAGCATAATGGAAGAGATGTATAGGGCAAGGTATGGGGGTTGATGAGGGGGCTTGAAGCATCCATGCCCTTTCTAGGCATGCTACTCCCCTCCTCTCCCCTGCCCCACACCTCAACATGTTCAGCAAACAATCTCTTCAAACCCCTTCAGTTAAAATTTTTATGGAAATTCCATTATGTAGGCACAATTGATTAAATCACTGGCCACTAGTGATTAACCTAAACGCCAGCCCCTCTCCGCTCCCTGGAGTTTGGAGGGTGGGGCTGAAAGTTCCAACACTCTAATACATGGTGTGTTCCTCTGGCAACCAGCCCCATCCTCCAAGTGTCACCTCATTAGCATAAACTCAAGTATGATTAAAGGGACTTATTACAAATAACAAAGGCTCCTCTTACCCTGTTACTCAGAAATGTCAAGGGTTTTAGGAGCTCTGTGCCAGGAACCTGGGATGAAGACAAAATATATATTTCTTATGATATCACAGTATCACAAATAGGCAAACGATCTCCAATTAATCATGGCCACCTCCACTCTTTGCATACTACAGTCATGTTTTCTACCTGGAATAAAGTCTTTTTTCTACCTTTGAATTAATTCTTAGGAATCCAAAAATGTTGCTCCTCCCTTTTTGCCTATGAAGTACAAGAAAGTCTCTGGTGGGGAGCAAAAAGTTACATAGAGGAATACAGATGTTTTTGTGATTATTGTTCCCAACTTTTGGTGTTTCCAAGGTACTAGTGTTAATTGGTTATTTGACATGAATGAAAGAGAGAAACAATGCTAATGACACAGAATCACCCAGCCCCAGATCTCAACCCTACTAGAGAAATGATCAGATATGATTACAACACCCCACTCCTCCAACCAAAACTGTCTTGGAATAAAAAGCTACTGAGGTAAAACTCCAATCCAATTCTGATTCCACTACTCACTAAAAATCTTATGATAGTTAGAAAATATTGACTGTAAACACGAACCAAATTAGTGACGAAAAAGAAAAATGGGAAAGAACTCCATGCTAAAAATCCAACCACATATGAAATTAGCAAAGCACCCTGAGAATAGACCATAAGTGCTACCTTCATCAAAAGCTTCCGGAAAGGGGAATAATTGTCCCTCCATGATACAGTCACCTCCTCCCCCCTCAGCTCTAACTGAACTGTTCATCTAGAGCCCAGACAGCCTGGACGGAGAAACTGAGCCCCTGATCTCTGTGGTGCCTGTTAGTTTAGGGTTGATGGTTCTCCATTAGCACCATCAGTAACTGCTGTACGGCCTGCATAAAACCACTTACCAATTCTAAGACTTAGACTTTTCATCTGTAACATGGGTGCAAACCAGGTGATTTCAATTCTAAAGGTTGCTTTCCATCCTAAAATCTCACTTTCTAAAATGTAACATTCCATTTCTTAACCTAGGTGGTGATTACACAAATATTTGCTTTACAATTATTCTTTGAACATATATGTTTTATACAACCTTCTAAATAAGTAATGTTTGAAAATGTGTTGAAATGGAAAAAAACCCTATGAAAGGAAGCCAGTCTAGTACCATTCTTGAATGCATAAAAGTAGGTGTGAAAATTGAATGCTAGAGGCAAAAAGCCAAGAGCAGATTGAAGCTTGTAAAATTCCTGAGGCTTCAAACCATTTCAGTGATAAGATAGAATCTAAGAAAGTGGAATGAATGGGAACTTGCAGGGCAAGCTGGACAGTTGCGAGCTCATAAAAGTTCCCACCATGGTCCTTGGAGAAAATTGGAATCCAAGGGTTGTTATTTAATAGCTAAATTTTCTCTTAGCCAAATGTGACTGTGGATATACATAGCATAGCCTAGGAAACAACTTTCTCCTAGTAGTTTACAATAAGGAGCATCTTAACATTCTCAAAATGACTTTGTTATAAAAAGTTTTTCATTACAGCATTATTTCTTTTGCCAAGCATTGTGCTGGGCCACATAAGTCTGCTCTCAAGGAGCTTGCAGACTTAGAAGGCCCTATGTCACTTAGAATAAATTCCAAACTCCTTATTCCTCTCTGACCTCAACTAAGAACACCCCCCACTGGCCTTTTGTCTTCGTTTTATCAAACTCCCTCCTCAGGGCCTTTGCACTTGCTGTACCTTCTACCAGACATTCTACTCCCCCCATCTTTACCTCGCCAGCTCTTTCTTACCATTCAGGTTTCAACTGAAATGTCAGAGATGCTTCTCTAGACCTCCAAATTAAACAAATTAATGTTCTAGTCATTCTCTACCTCATTTCTCAAAGTAATGAACCTTCAATACTCAACATTTGTAAGTACTTGTTTTTTAAAACTTATTTCTAGCCTTCCTTCTCTCAATATAGAGAAAGTTCCATGCTATGCCCCAGTGGCTGGATCAGTGCCCAACACATAAAAGTTGCACATTAAATATTTTAAAATTTTATTATTATTGATAAATGATATGAGGCAAACCAAAAAAAAGCATTACAAAATGTTTTTTAAGGTTCTGTTTAATCTTAAGATTTATATGCTCTTAAATACTATCAAAGAGTTTAAAGCTTCATGGAGTTGAAAGATAAAGAAAGGAAAGATGAATCCTGATTCTGTTTGTGTCCTCTATGTTGGTTGGTGTGATAGAGGGATTCACAGAAGGTGCTATTAGTGGGATTGGGAAAAATGCATATGATTCTTCAAGGTAGAGAATAAGAGGAAATTATGCCAGGTCAAGTGAACAGCCTGAAAGGCATGAAGAGATAAGAATGCACAGAATGTTGCTAGAACAGAGGATAAATGGAAAGGAAGGGTAATTTGAGCATTGTCATGGAAGATTTTGGGCTTCTTTCTGTTATCTGCTGGTGACAGGGGTCAGGAAAGTAAAATGACCTCACTCATCTTATGGAAATCTTAGTCTGACAGCAGTGGGAAGAATGGATTTCTGTGAGTGTGAGCAGCAATGAATACTTTGAGATTCTGGCCAAAATGTGTGTGTGTGTGTGTGTGTGTGTGTGTGTGAGAGAGAGAGAGAGAGAGAGAGAGAGAGAGAGATTTGGACACTTTACTGGAGAGAGAAAACTCATAGCTTTCATCAGGCTCAACATAAAAGAAAATAATAATAAATTAAAATATAAACACTGATGTAAAGGGAAAGTAAGAAGTACTCACATTGAAGATAAAGAAAAGATCCAGCAGAAGAAATATTTGCCCTTTTTTTTAAAGGTTATCTCCATGAGTAGTATAAGCCCCCCATTAATTGAGTCTTCTTACTTTTGGGAAATGCTCAATTATACATATCATAAACATTCAGGCAGATTACATATTTCTAGAAGACAGGAGGAAGGCAAATTTTTTTATTGACAATGTAGGAAAAGCTTAGACTACATCATATAAGACAGTAATTGCTTGAAGGTAGAAATAGGGGCAAATTCAGGTCTAACAAACTAAGACAGAAAAAAAGAAAAAGAGAAAAGTACAAACCTTACTCATGTATGTCCTATGTGATTCTTGTCTCTGTCTCAGTTATCCATTCTTTTGTGGCAAGTGAGTTTCTCCTCCATGCAGAGCAGCTCCTCCCATACCCTATACATCAATGGTCAATTCTTTTGTCATCTGTGAACCAGCTCTCTGGTGATGTAATTGGCAAAACTGCTTGAAGTTTAAAGTATCAGAGTTAATCTGTCTTCCCTAAGTTATAATAATGTTATTACAGTGGGGGTAGAAACAGCTCCAAAGTAGAGAAGAGT
This sequence comes from Globicephala melas, assembly GCF_963455315.2. Taxonomy (NCBI): domain Eukaryota; kingdom Metazoa; phylum Chordata; class Mammalia; order Artiodactyla; family Delphinidae; genus Globicephala; species Globicephala melas. The sequence goes on along the minus strand of NC_083328.1, from coordinate 49,992,252 downwards.
GTGATCTTAACAGTGAAGTTGAGGAAAGAAGAATTAAAATGAGATGGTGACCAACGGGAAAACTTGATGCAAGTCAAACCAATGGTCATCTCTCCATGGGGATCAACTGAGGAAAAACTGAGGTCAGATAAGGACATTGGCAAGAGAAGCCAACAGGCAGTGGAGTCAGATGGCCTTGTCCTTGTAGAAGCTATGCACACCCTTTTGAAGAGGAGAAAGCTAGATTTCAGGAATTGGCTCCAATTCAGTAGGAAGAAGTTGCAGGAGCCAGGAGGCCGAAAGATGTCTGCCATCTGGAGAAACTGGAGGAAGGAGGATGGGAAGTCATGCCGATCAGGGGTGGGGACTCAAGAAGAAAGAAAGACTATTTGGCAGGGATGCCTTCGGTGGGGTCTGATGCACCCACAGTACTAGGAGAGTCAGCAATAAAAACAATTATTTCCTTTCCAAATCCTGATACATCTATATTTTGAACTGACATTTAGGAAAACTGTCTTTAAATATGTAAATGTAGTGTTTCACATGTGATCATCTTTTTAAAAAATGCATCAAAATCATTAACAGCAATTCTACAAAGTGCAATAAATTTATACATTTTTGTTAGGGGTAAAAGGAAAAGATACCAGTTCTCTCCAGATAGAGAATTTCTTCCTGGAGAAGCAAAAAAAAAAAAAAAAAAAAAAAAAAAAAAAAAAAAAAATTGCAGTGGGAGTCACTGAAATACTGGCAGGAAAAGTTAAGTTTAATAGTGGTTACAGGTACAGGCTCTTAAATGAGACCAGGTAGATCAGATCCTGGCTCCACCATTTACCAATTATGGGTTCTTGGGCAAGTTCATAAACTCTGTAAACCTCAATTTCCTTCACCATACAGTGGGAGTAGCACCCACATCAAAGAGTTATTATGAGGATTAAAATTCAAAATAGTAATGCATGTAAATTATTTAGCACAGTGCCTGGTATATTTTGAGAGCTAAATAATTATCTATCATCCCCATCATCACTATTATTAGTTAATTAGAGAGAGCTTCCAGAATTATTCATGGACAGTGCTAATTAGTATTGGAATCGTCCACACAGATATAGAGTACAGACTTGTGGTTGCCAAGGGGGAGGGCGTGACCGAGGGATGGACTGGGAGTTTGGAATTAGCAGATGCAAACTATTATATATAGAATGGGTAAACAACAAGGTCCTACTGTATAGCACAGGAAACTATATTCAATATCCTGTAATAAACCCGAATAGAAAAGAATATGAAAAAGAATGTGTATATATATGCATAACTGAATCACTTTGCTGTATAGTAGAAATTAACACAACATTGGAAATCAACAATACTTCAATAAAATAAATTTTTTAAAAAATGTATTGAAGTCGTCCATCTTCTACTGATTTGCTGTATGAATTTCGCTGAATGATTCAGCTGTAAAAGGGGAACAAGATCTGTGTCTAGGTTAAATCTCAAGAATTTAGATCATAGACATTGTTATTATTAACACTGCAGTGGCACAGACGGGGTGTTGAGTCCTTGTGTCAACTCCACCGTGAACTCACAAGCCACACATCTGTATAATGTTTATTGCAGTCTCCAAGGTTCATTTGAATTCTAACATTCTTTGATTCTGCAGCTACTGTTTCAGCTGCAGCACTTGTGAGCTAAAAATAATATAACTCCCCTTTGCCTGTATGGGTATGCTTATGGGTACTGAAAATGCAAAGCATGTGAGTATGTAACCTTCCACAGGTAAGAGATGGGTTGCTCTGCTCAGCCCAGCCTGCCTTTTCACAGCAGCCATTTTGTTCTGCCCTTGGCTGGCTGCCTCTTCAGTAATTTTCTGCAGAAAGCTCTATCCTCATCCCAGCCAGCAAGAAGAAAATGAATTTGCTCAGCAGTCCCAGGCATCCCTTTGGATGTTGCAGGAGAGAGCACGCCAGGCATTTCACTGTTAATTATCAGCAGCCTGGCTGCTGTGGCCCCTTGCTGTGCCAATTTGAGAGATGAGACTCTTTACACTGCTTATTAGGCTCAGCTAAATAAATATTACCCGGCATTAGTGTTGTCAGAGATACAGTCTGAATTCAGCTCCCTGGAGTGGCTGTTGGTACCCAAGCTTTACACCATCACTTTTCCTTCCTGGCTTCCCTCTCTTACCACACCACTGTTGATCTCTTTCACTCCTCCCTGGACATTCAGCTGGATTCTGACATCAGGGGGCTGAAATATAATATCATTGATTTAGCTCCTTTGTTTAAGGTTATCAAACACCTGTACTATTAGATTTAAGGGCCTCAGTATTAATTACCTCCTATTCTTGACCCAACAGACTAAATTTCTCAGCCATGTGTTTTGAGTTAGATTTCCCCACCCTCCAAAAACTCGGGGGTGAGTTTTGATAGGCTTAAGTCCCCTGGCTGCAATGATTGCTTTATAGGTGGGAATATGACCCTAATCAGGGCAATCATAGCCTGAAAGACTGAACTACAGAACTCATTTAAACTATTTGGAAAATAGACTTTCTCTACTTGGCTGGATATTGAAGCTAGAAAATATAGCTACCATTAGCTCTTTTGTAACCATGAGGGTAGAAACTACTGAGAATGAAGCCAACACATAGAAAGTGACACAAAGAAATAGAGGGTGAGAAAAGCCCCATGCCTGGTCAAGAATTGAAGAGCTGGATCAAGCTTTACCTGAAGTCATTCTAATTTTTGAACATTTCAGTTTTGCATCATTATGCCTCTTTTAGCACTTAAGCTTGAGTGGGGGAATTCTAATACTTTCATCCACATATATCTACTTGTTGTATGTGGTCTCCCTGATGTGCCTATTTGTAGCAAGTGCAGGTGGAGCCCTGCCATATCCCTTCAGCTCTTACCATAATAATTCTCTCCTACCTGAATTCCTACTCCTAAGGGCATACTCTAGTGTTTCTGCCTTAGAACAAGACAGACCAAAGTGCTGGGTAATTAATACCCCTTTGAGGCAGCCCTCAGTCAATAACTGGCAGAAGTTCATGGATAAATACCCCAGCCTCCTTGCTCCCTCAGGAGAACTCTAAGATATATTCTCTATATGGGCTCTTAGAGTTCTGCAGTGAGAGTGAGCCTGATTTGATAATGCGCCCCTAATTGCCTGCCTTCCTTTCCCCATCCTACCTCCTCACTTCTTTACGGGCTTCTTGGCATCACCCTCTAACTAAACTACTTGCACTTGGGTCCCTGTGAGCTGAGACATCACTTAACAGAGCAGCAAACTAGAGCTACACTGGCCCACAGGAATTTATAAAAAGTAACATCTACTTAGAACTTTAAAATGCACCCCACAAATTGTTTAACTTACCACAATTTTCATCTTTCCACCCCCAAACAGACTGGTGTATACGCAGACCATTTGACATTGACTCAGCCTAGAAAGCAGCTATGAATTCAAAGCCCAGTAAGCCAGTGTGTTCTTTCTTGTCATTGCTGGCCAAACAGAGGGTGATGTACTAGATGGAAGGTTTTAGGAGACAGACAGAAGTAAAAGCAAAAGCAAGCCAAGGTGTGGAGGACGCTCATTAATCCCCAGGCACCTACAATGGCAGTGAGCTGTCTAGATGCATGCATGGGAAGAATCAAGTCACTGAGGTTACTAATTTGGTGGTCCTGAAAGATGAGCAACACAGACATGTTTAATCTCTGGACACACTCCCTCCCCTGCACAGTATCTCTCCCAGTTTCTAAGCCCTCTTTGCTAAGGAAAACATCACCAGGCATGGGGGCTTTGCCAGAAACATGCATTTGCACTCCAAATGGTACCTGTCAGATGAAAACCACACTTTGAAATAATGCACTCTGACTAGTCTCACTAATGGGATGTTGTCTATTATTTACATGAAAAATGTTGAAATGCAGACTCCTTTGTTTTATTTTTATTTTGGGCCTTTAAAAGAAAACATTCAATCTCATGCCAGTGGGAAAAGGTTCATTTCCCTTTCTGTGTTCCTTTCCGTCTTCTAATCCTAGATTCTTGCCAAAGAACACATATGGCCAACAGGGCTTGCACTGAAACCTGTGCAATTCTAGTTCCCTCCTATGAGAAAGTACAATCATGGGATAAAAGAGTTAGCACCTTCAAGGTAAAATAGTTCAACTTCCTCATTTTACCAATAAGGACAGGGAAGGCATGAAAGTCTCAGATGACAAAGCTGGATGGGACTTGAAGGGCATCTGGTCCAATTCACCCCTGTCACAGATGAGGAAACTGAGGTACAGATCAGTGAAAGACTTTGTTCAAGACGTCACAGGTGGTTAGGGACAAAGTTGAGGCTGGAACTGAGGAATCTTGATTCCATCCACTGCCCCTCCTCCTCATACCATGCTCATTATTTTTGGTTTAACTGAATTTTTGTTTCACTTGCACGTTTGTTTTATCTTAAGCTCACACTTCAACCCTATAACTTATCTTGAATGTGGTGTGGGATGTTTCTTCTTAGAAAACCTGAGATTATACCATTGTATTTAGGGGTCTTGCCTAAATAATTGCACTGGGGAGAAACCCTCTCAGTAATGAATTTTGTCACTGGGAAATCACTAGAAATACCCCATGGCCTTTCCTTCTCTCTTCAGATACAGCCTGAAAAGTCAGATTATACTGATCCAACCTTAGTCCATTTGGTACGATGCTCATTCCTAAGCTCAAACCAGTTCCTGGGCCTGAGCCCAGGTACTGGTGTGGCCAGAAAAATGCCAGAAGCCATATGGCCTCCCCAGGCCACCTCCCGGATGAAGTTGGACGGCACACCTAGGAACCAACTCACTCCAAGAGATAGAACAGATGGCACCCCAGATATTAATATGTAGAATGTAGACTGCTAAGGTTGTTAAATAAGTTTATATTTTTAGACGGATTCATGAAAATCAAGAATTTTAAAGCCAAAGTGAAAGCCAAGCAAAGGAAACCACAAGACACCGTTCAAAGCTGTGCACTATTCTGTATTTGCTGGCACTGCCTTCCATAGCATCCTCCAACCTCCATAGAAACCACTGGAAAATAACCAGGAAGAAATTAAGTTACAACAAGAAAGGACTTTGGCTTCAGAATTCCATGCTGTGAGACCCTAGAAATGATACTGATGGCTACATTGTCATTTGGCAGAACAAGAAGCAAGCTGAATTTTTCCCTGTCTTCACCACCTGTTCCATGTTCCTTTCCTGATAATCCCACACTGACTATCCCACCCCACCTCAAACTACTTATGCTTCATTTTGGCTGCACCAGGAACAAGGCCTAAGGAGTATAACAACAATGCAAATCACTGAATCAGTGGAATTCGATAAGAAGATAGACGTGTAAGAATCTCCAATACAAACAGGACCCATCAGAAGGCTTCGAGTGCTTTGCCCATTGTTAGTACCACCTTGCATATGAAGTTATTTCCAGTTTACAGAACACTCTCATACTCATGATCTCATTTGATTTTTTTTTTTTTTTTTCGGTACGCGGGCCTCTCACTGTTGTGGCCTCTCCCGTTGCGGAGCACAGGCTCCGGACGCACAGGCACAGCGGCCATGGCTCACGGGCCCAGCCGCTCCGCGGCATGTGGGACCTTCCCGGACCGGGGCACAAACCCGTGTCCCCTGCATCGGCAGGCGGACTCTCAACCACTGCGCCACCAGGGAAGCCCTCATTTGATTTTGATCTTTGTAACAACCCTATGAGATAGAGAACGAATTTTTACTCTCATTTTATAGATGAGGAAATGGAGGCTCAGAGAGGTTAAATAGATCACTCAGAGATGCACAGATGATAAGTGGTACCACTGGGACTTGAACCCAAGACTCTTTGATTCCATGTCTAGCATTGCATCTGATTCAGCACTTGCCGATGAATTAACAGCCAAAAGGGCCTTCACGGGGGAATAATTCCAACTGCTGCTAGAACAGCCTAATCCATGGATTAACTGATTTTAATGAGTTAGAACATCAGGGGGTGGAATAAAATAATATTCCCATATTCTGCGAACATTCCGTGTAAAGAAACTAGATTCTAATGTATGCATTATTGATACTTAGTGCTTCACCTCTCACTGTATCCATGACCTTTTACACTTCCTCCCACTGGAAACAGAATCCATTTCCCTTCTTCACTGATGATGGGTTTGGCAATGTGATTTGCTTCACCCAATGAAACGTTAGCAAATGTGATGCAACAAAGACTCAAAATGAACTTGCTTAGTTGAGTTTACCATCTTTTGCTCTTATTATCTACCCAAAGTAGCTCACTGAACCAAGCCCATCTGAACCCATCCTAGGTAATCCAACCTCCATCCAACCAGTGACACATAGTAAGAAAAAAAAAGATTATTTGAAATAATTGAGTTTGGGGTTGATCCGTTATATAGCAATAGCTGACTGATACACTACCTTCCTTTCATCTTTCCACCTCCAATTGAACGCAGATAGGGTTTGCCATTTGTTATCATTACTCTGTTTCTTTCCATACAGTGAATCACCACCTCTTCTTAAGTCCTAGATTAGCAGGGGTTTCAATATCAGGATCTGTATCATCATAGGATTGTGAAAAGCTACTATTAAGGACCCAGTAAAACAGTAAAAATAAGGTGGATGAAGATATACCCACAAAGGAGAACCTCATAGGTACCAGATAAATATTCAATGAATGATCAAAAACTTTGGTCATTTAAAGGCTATTTTATAGTTAGCATGTTAGAGAAAACACATTGTCATTAGACAATATTTTCTATGTGCTTTTTTACATGGTGACTTGGTGCTTGGTGTGCTAGGAAGACAGACTGCCCATCCCCTAGTGGCTTATTGACTAAAACAGACAATACAGAGGCAGGCAACTGGTAGAAAATGTAGAATAGGGTTGGATAAATTGATACTAAAAGGGTAAGGTTAGGTATTTTCTTTGGTTTGATTCTGCCATTTTGGCTTTGTTGGATGCATCATCAAAGCCCCCCAAAACCCAGTTCTGCTGGCTCCCTAGAAATCTGCATCAGGCTTCCAGCTCTAGAAAATTACGTGCTTTTCTTGGTATTCAGGAGGTTCAAATCCCCTAGTTCTCTAATCAACTGCTCCAAGCTGGGGTGGGGTGAGGAGTGGGGGAGGGGGAGGGTGAACCAATAGGGTGTACCACTTACAGCAAGGATGTAGTTATTCATCAGTTATCTGCAGTTTCCTGAAGATGATGGAAAGACTATGTCTAACCCCTGGTCAGCACTCAAGAACATTTGCTAAATGAAAGAAGGAGGAAGACAGGAACTAGTCCCTGCCCTCCCCATCCTTCCATCGTCCACTCTGTTTCATGTCAGTTTGATCAAGTAGTATCCATTGTGTGGTTCTCTCCAACTCTCATTGGTTCTAGTCCTATGATTCAGCCATTATAGCCCTCCAAATTTCTTCAATGATCACATCCTCCCCCCAATCCCTGACACGGTGACCTTGATACCGGCAGATTTTCCATTTTAGCTCTCAACCCCTTTCTTAATGTGCCCCAGTGCAAGGTATTTTGTACATAGTTCCCACCCTGACTGTAACTCCAGAAAGATGGACTTTGATTCTCAATTTTTAAAAATATTCTTTATAACAGCATCATGCTGGGCACTGAAGTACCCAGTGCTGTGCCACCTACAAAGAACTTTATTCTACAATAACTCATCTGACCTTCACCGCAGGTGGACAGAACAACCCTACCTGTTCAAATGAGGACTTGGAATACAAAGAGGGTTACAGAGTTGGAATACAGAGCAACCAAGATGCAAACCCAGTTTTCCTGTCTCCAACTCTGGGAATTATTTCTTTGCATCATGCTATTTTTAAAAAGCACTAGCACTGCTGAAATTCTTGGATATCCTTTATAATATTCCAATTTAAAAGAGAAAATTAAAAATTGCTAAGAAAAGAACTAGTTGGTATGGCACACGAAAATGGCCACAAGAAGACTGAACGACTTAGAAGGCCCGTCTTTGCCAAAAATGACCATTAGCTGTATTCCAATGCATTAATATAGATCTTAAGATTCTGGGTTCCGTTGGCAGGACTCTCTCTTCCAAAAATAACTCCAGATTTAATGGGTAGAATGAGATTCAGTACAAAGGCCCTGCACTCTTTAAAACTCGGCTTCCAGCCAAGACTTCAAAGGTTATTAAAGAAGAAATGTCAGGAAAGACCAAAGGCTGTCACCGCATCATGAATCACTCAACGTCTATTGGAACTTCCTACTTTTTTTAATATTTGCTTTCCAGAGTAATGGGGCCCTTGGGCTTTTGGAGGACCCTAAAAACTGCATCTTGAGAAGGTGTCCAGCTTATTCAGTAGCCATTGCCCAGTCTGATTTCATTTTGAGATCATTTCCAAATAACCAGCTTGAGCATGAAATACTAGAAAAGTTCTAGGCTCAGGAGGAGGTGACAAGGGCATAGCTCCTGGCTGTTCCATGAACTGACTGTGTGAAGTTGAGCAAATTCCTTGGCCGATTCTGACCTCATTCTTTCCACAAATATTTATTTGAGCACCTACCGTGTGCCAGGCACTGGAAGTAGAAGAGCCCACCAGACAAAGATCTTGCCCTCAGGGAACTCACATTCTAGGGGAGATGCATGATAAGCAGATAAGTAAACATAAAATAAAGACATGAAAACAGCAAGGAGGCCTATGGAGACAGCACAGAGAGCTATTTTGGATAGGGTTCTATTTTGGGGAGGGTAGTCTTTTGGGCAGAGTAAAATGAAAGAAATGTCTGGGGGAAGAGAGTTCTAGGTGGAGGGGACAGCATGCCGGAAGGGCCATTGGTAGGGGTGCACCTGGTGTGTTCATGGAACAGGGAGAAGGCCAGATCCCTTACTCTGGCTGGAGTAGAGTGATAGAGGGGAAAGAGGGGACGGGGAGGAGGTAAGCGTTAACTGGGGCCCGATTTCAGAGGGTCTTTAGGCTTGGTAATGACTTGGGATGGGAAGTCACTGGAGAGGTCTGAGCAGGTGACAGTATAATCTGACTAAGGTTCCAGGAGCATGACTTTGGCTGCTATATAGAGGAAGGACAGCCTTCTGCTCATCTGGAAGCAAACTGGTACAGACAAGAGAAACAAAGAGGGCTCCCCACTGACCCTCTATGAGCTGAGATCCCAAGTCATAGGCTTTGCTGAACAAGTCACTGCCCATCTTGGTGGAAGCACATCCAGGCTGGGGTAGCTCTTTCATCCCAGAGGCCCGGGGCAGTGTCATTCCTCTGCCATTAGCCTATGGAGGAAGGACAGCTTCTAGACAGCAGGAGCTCCTGGGGGACCTGGTGACCACCCTGCAGCCCCTGGGGCTCAGGGTGGCTTTTCAGAGATGGCCGCTTTGGGTAGTTCCAGATAGAAATGACCCAGTTTGCTGCTTTTCATTTCCATCCATCCTCCAGCCTTTCTTCCCAAAAGGTAATCTGGAAAGGTCAGTGGGATTGAAGCACTTGGCCTTGGCCCAGCAGAGTGATTATTCTGTGGATGCTCAAGGCTTCAGGAGCTTATTTCTTTTTCTGGGTCACCTGCTTGGTGCGAATTCACCCAAATACAGCAGTTTGGTATTTTTAGAGCTATACATTTTAAGTGCATTTCTACTCTCCTACAAAAATTCAAGCTAGGGTTGGGGCAGGGTCCGTCCCTCTGTTTGAAACTTAGAGCCCCACCAGGCCTCTTAGCTCCCACCACTGCTGCTGGAATCAGTCCTCTGCACCGCTGCGTCGTAGCCACTCCAAGAATCCTGAGTCATTTCACTGGTTCGGTTTTCCCCCCTTTTCCCGGGCAACGTTTTCTGAGGCCAAGGAACACTGCAGCTCAGCAATCGCCCCCCTTCAGCAGGGCAGGCACCCACACCCCTTGGCTTCCCTCCGGCGGCCGCGGCTCAGGGCTGCGGCGGAAGGTCGGGGAGCCGCATCGCCCCGCGAGCAGCAGGCTTTGGCGCGGGGCGCGCGGCACGGAGGGTGGGCGGAGGCGCGGCGCGGGCGGCGCTGAGCTGGGCGGCGGGGATTCGCCTGCGCGCGGGCTGGGAGGCGGGCTCTTGACTCAACGGCGGCACCCGCGGGGCTGCAGCCCGGCCTCCCTCGCCCCCTGCCATCTGCGGCGGAGGTGAGGGGCGCCGAGCCGGCCTCCCTGGCTCGGTGGTCCTCTCGAGGGCTTTCCGAACAGCCCGCGCTCATTTCCGCGGGAGCCCTAGGGGGGGCTGTACTGTCACTGTTTATTTCCACTTCTGCCCCAGGAGACTCCGACGGGGCAGAGCTTTCATCCACCCCCCGATGAATTCGGGGCCGTCGCGCTTGGCACCGTTCCTGGCACGTCATCACGACTTGGGGGATCAGTAAACAGCAGTGGAAGGAAGAGGGAGGGAGGGGGAGGAGAGAGACAGGGCGGGAGAGAGGAGAGAAAACGGAAGCGGCCTCGAGCCTCCATGTCTGCATAAGCGCTGCCCGTCTCCCTTTGAAACACAGGGATTAAAGCCGTGTTTAACCCCTTGGCCTGGCCGCCCCTCACACACCTCTGGCATCGTCCTCAATATTTATGCTTCTAGAGTGACAGTGATGTGATCAGGAGGGAAGGAAAGGACAAGGAGAAATGGGGGTGTCTCTTGCTCTTAAACATGAGGGGGTCATAAACACTTCATTGTCCTCCAACCACCAGTTGCCCCCAAAGCAAAGCAGGCTGGTGGCCCTTCCCTCCCTTATCATAACCGCAGAATGTGCAGAGCCTGGAGGATTCTCAGACACGTCTAGGACCCCATGTTACAGATGAGGAAACTGAGGTTCCAGGAGGCTCTGTCATGTGCCCAAGTCGAGGAAGACAGGACAGGAATCAATGAGTTGGAGCTTGGATTTCCAATCCCTTATCCTGCCTACTGCATCCCATGGCCTCTCTCTGAGCTTTCTCCTCTCCCTAATTTCCCAAAATGAAAGTTCTGGAAGAAGCCCCATATTGCGTTTTGCTCAGGGCCTGGACTCTGAACATGTGGAATTCTGGATGCAGAGACCCAGGCAACCAGCAGCCTCTGAAACCTCCACCCACCAGCGGGGAGCAGCTGCCAGAGGCTGCCTGACAACAAGCTTTCTGGGGCAGCTCTGCGCACGGAGAGGTATGTCGCTCGCAGCTCCAAAAACAGATTTTGCCATCTCATCCCCACATTTGCAGTCTCCAGTTGGCGTCTTGTGATTGGCCAGAACTTTTCCTCACTAGAAAGATGAGGAGAATTTGCCTCCTCCAACCGGCTGGGAGAAAACATTCTGCAGCAGGAAAGATGGGAATGACTGTTCCACCCCCTCTAATGCGGACCAGGGGGATAGGCGTGGGCTCCACAGGATGAATGACGCCAGGGCCCCCAAGGGTCCCTACACCTGACCCTGGGGGAGGTGGCCTCTGATGGGGTAACTGACCTTGAACCTTTCAGTCTGTAATTGGGGGTGTCGGAGTGGATTCTCTGGCTTTCTGGACCAAAACGTTTCTCAAAATTTAATTTCAAAAGTTGTCATCAGGGGCTTCCCTGGTGGTGCAGTGGTTAAGAATCCGCCTGCCAATGCAGGGGACACGGGTTCGAGCCCTGGTCCAGGAAGATCCCACATGCCACGGAGCAACTAAGCCTGTGTGCCACAACTACTGAGCCTGCACTCTAGAGCCCACAAGCCACAACTACTGAACCCACGTGCCACAACTACTGAAGTCTGTGCGCCTAGAGCCTGTGCTCCGGAACAAGAGAAGCCACTGCAATGAGAAGCCTGTGCACCTGAACAAAGAGTAGCCCCCGCTCGCCGCAACTAGAGAAAGCCCGCTCACAGCAGCGAAGACCCAACGCAGCCAAAAGTAAATTAATTAAATTAAAAAAAAAAGTTGTCATCAGGGCTGGCAACTTGTGTACACAGCAGGTGGTTGCTAATAAACTTCAGTTTGGGGGCAATTACAGCTACCTGTCTGCCAACCGCAGTCCACTCCCATGCCAACTGCACCACACTGATTCTTAGCTTTCTCCAGTGTCGGGAACTCTGCCCTGAGAGATGCCCTCTTTTAGCCTGACCCGCAGGCTTCAAGGCATTTCCCAGGATCAGGCTTAATTAGCTATTAATATCCCTAATGCAGCAGTTCTGCCTTTGGCGACTCATTAGAATCACCTGGAGAATTTTTTTTTTTTTTTTTTTTGGCGGTACGCGGGCCTCTCACTGTTGTGGCCTCTCCCGTTGCGGAGCACAGGCTCCGGACGCGCAGGCTCAGCGGCCATGGCTCACGGGCCCAGCTGCTCCACGGCATGTGGGATCTTCCTGGACCGGGGCACGAACCCACGTCCCCTGCATCAGCAGGCGGACTTTCAACCACTGCGCCACCAGGGAAGCCCCACCTGGAGAATTTAAACGAATACTGAGGCCCAGGCCACACCTCAGAATGAATAAAGCAGTATTTCTGGAAGTGTTTTCTAAAAGTCCCCCTCGGGTGACTATAATATACAGTGAGATTGAAAGACATTGGTCAGATGGTAACTGCTGGTTTTACCTGCCCACATCTGTCCCCCTTCTAGTAACAGCACCTGATGTTCCGGGGAAAATCCCACTCTCTCTTAATCCAAGTTACTGAGTGGTGCTCGCCCCACCCTCACCTCCCACTCTACCCTTCTCTGGGGGGCTAGAAGGTTATCAGTTTGGCTAATTAGCATTTGCCATTCCCCTGGAGAAAGCAATCTGTTCAGGCACACTATGTGACCCAAGGAGTCCAGTGAGAATCAGCCAGAAGACTTCTGCTGAAACTACTGGGGAGGGAGAGTTCTCTTTGTGCTGCAGTTATTCAGCAGACAACATGGGAGTCCCAGGCTCCCAGCAGCCATTTTTGTCACCATGTGGAGAAAGCCTGCCTGTAAATTAAGGCAACACAGAGGAAAAGAGAGATTACTGATGGAGTGAAAAAGATGGAAACCTAATTAAAACCATGCCTGAAGCCAGATACCCTTCAGTAACAAAAACAAATAAATTCCCCTTCTTCACTCAAGCCAATTTGAGCTGAAATTTCTGTGATGGGCCAGCATCAGAATTAATCTGTTACATAACTAGGTGTTACCTTGAAATGCAGTGAACAGAGTCCTCATCTAAAGGGTCACTGCACAAGTGAGCTTAGATGTTCATGGGGAATAGTCCCAGGTATCTAAAGACAGCAAGAGCATGATGCCCACTTTCAAGGATGGTGGCTGTCAGAGGAGAGGGGTGCAGAAACTAAAGACAGACATGTCCTACTGCATTGTTTTCTTCAGTGAACATCAAGAGCCATGAGTAGCTAGGCCTTATCTAAATGAGAAAAAGCTTGAGGCAGAAATAAGTAGGTCCCAGGGATAATGTGTGGACTAATTTTAACCATGTCTGTTAGAGCTCTTTAAATAGCCAATAGAACAATGATACAGGAAGTTATACAGCCAAACAAAAGCAGACAACAGACCATCAAGACAATGCATTGGATGCTTTCCTGGTCAGGGGAAGTTTCCTGGAAAATGTACCCTCTGTCTGAAGGTACAAGGGAGGGAAGGGTAATTGACTCACTGAATGTTCAATTTGAAAATTATATCAGTTACCTGTTGCTGCATAACAAACACCCCTAAACTTGGTGGCTTAAAAAAAAATGATTTATTTGGCCCAGCAATCTGAGTTAGGGTCAGCTGAATCCTTCTTCTGGTCTCAGTTGGGCTCACTTATGTATCTGCGGTAAGATTCTGATCAGTTTCTGGAGCTGGCTGGCTGTTGGCTGGCATGATGGGAGTGCCTGGGCCATGTGTCTCTCACCCTTTAGCAGCCTAGCCTGGGCTTATGTACATGGTGGAGGCAGGCTTCCAAGAGTGAGAGGAAAATCACACAAGGAATCTTGGGATCGAGAATTAAAACTTGCACATTTTCATTCCACCCCACTATTGGTCAAAGCAAGCCACAGCTCCACTTTTTAAGGGGAGGAGTTGCAAAGTCACATTACAGTGAGCCAATAAGAACTGAACTCAGAGGTGATTTGACCCAACCTTTCCTATCTGACAGGTGAGAAACTACAACGAGTGAGCTTACCCAGGTCCCCCTCTGATTATGGAGGAGTATTCTGGCCTCCACACTTGATGATTTGTCTACTACACTTCCCTTTTCTTCGTTATTTCTCTTACAATGTAGATCACTTGGCGTCTAGTAAATTTTCCATAAAGTGGAAGGATGACTTGTTTAATTTGCTACTTTATAATTAAAGAAACTGACACTCTTCTTCTCAAGGTCACCCACCAAATATATCGGGGTTCTTTCTCTGGACTGGGCACTGAGACACAACAGAAAACAGTGCAGACATGGATTCTATCTGCACAAAACACAGAGTTTACCATCTAAATGGGGTATCTGGACCTGAACCAAGACCATCCAATTCTTCCTCCGGACATACTTTTCATCCCCAGTTGCTGTCATGATTCTGATCTGTATGCTGATCTGTATTTCAAAGCCAGCTGTTTGCATTTGTGATGGGAACGATCTATATTAATTTACGGAGTTCTCAGCCTACGATTATTCCCTTTTCTACCCCTGCTAAGGAGAATTTTCTCTTTGACTACTCAGCTTTGTCTCTTCTCCCCTGGAGAGTTCTGTCTTTGTTGGGTAAGGTCCCAGGTTTTTGTGACAGCTGAATATGGAAAATGGATAGAGACAGTTTGGAAGGAGCAGGAGGAAAGAATTGAAAAATGATGAGACAGAAGAGCCATGTGTAGTGGGGCTTCAGATAGAACAGAAGTGGGAATAGAAAGGAAGGAATTTGGAAAATGAGAAGGTCCAGAAAACTATAGGTTATATGAAAACCAGAGAAAAAAGAATTTTAAAAAATGCTGTGCTGAATTATGAATTGGATCTCTTTTTTCTTCCAGATACGTAAAAAAGGGGGGCAGTTTAATACTGCCCCCAAAGTTATGTGTCAATTTTATTATTTCAAGACATTTAGCGTTTGCCTGATTTTTTCCATAGTAAACCACGCCCTAATATTTGCCTGAAGTTTCCAAAGCACTATAGATTTCTTTTTTTTTTTTCTTTCGCTTCTTTATCTATTAGATATGATAGTAAAATTGAATTTTGGCACTCAAAGAGGACTTAGAGAAAACAGCCCTCACTCTGTTTTCAGGAACTGTACTTTGAGATATTTTCTAAAAGTACAGAAAATTGGATGGAATGATGAAACAAACATTACTTAATTACTGTTAACCCTTGAATGACAGGAGTGAAGGACATGGACCCCAGTGTGGTAGAAAATCCAATTATAATTTTACAGTTGGCCCTCCATGTCCTTGGTTCTGCATCTGTAGATTCAGCCAATGGCAGACTTTGTAGTATTGTGGCATTTACTGAAAAAAAAAAAAAATCTGTGTATAAGTAGACCAGTGCAGTTCAAATCCGTGTTGTTCAAGGGTCAACTGTATATCTCCTTCAGAATGTTTAATTAAAATAGCTAGAATATTATACATGAGCTAAAGTCTTATTTATTCTATTTCTTTAGCCCATCTTTTCCCCCCTCAAACTGACTGATATAAATTTAGTGTGTTATCACCCAGTCCAGATTTTTCTATTTTGCCACATACACGTGGGAGATATATAGAGTTGTTTTTTTATATGGATAAACGTTATCAGGCTGAATGTAATGTTTTTCCATTTCTTTTTCCATTCAACATTTTTTGAAATCTGTGTTGATTTATATGGCTCTAGTTCATTCATTGTAACTATTACATAGCATTCCATCACGTGAATATATAACCTTCCATTTTTATAGCTCTTTATGTTGTTTCCAAATTTTCTCTAGTACAAACAGTACTGCAGTCTACACAGGACTTTGATGTGTCTTCTGTGGCCGTGTGGGACACCAGCCTTCTTTTAGTACTTTCCTGACATATCAAATGCCTTTTCCATCTCTTATTTCCAACCCTTCTGAGTTGTGTTACTTAAGTGCATCTCTGGAAAGTAACAGATAGACGGATATTTTAAAACAATCTGATTGTCTCTAGTTTTTATATAATCTATTCCCATCATTATAATTACTGACATATTTGGACTTATCTCTGCCATCTTATTTTGTGCATTCCATTTGGGAGTTTTTTCTTGACTTCTTTTTCTTCCTCTCCATGAATTTTGTTGGATCCATTTCCTTCTGGCTTCCTTTATTGGTCCCATTTTATTTCTACTATTTTAGTGGTTACCCTTAAATGTTTAACATGTATACTTAAGAAATCACAAGTTAATCTTCATCCTTCTCCTTCTTCTAAACAGTACAAGAGTTTAGAATGCACTAACTCTGACCTTTGCTCCCTCATGTTATTATTTTCTAGTATGTTTGTTCTGGCATTTCTATGTATAATATTTGAGGTAGAAGGAGAGCTCTCCTGGGTCAGGTCAACCTGCCTTTGAAAGTCCCATAATAGAATTTCTAAAGATTGAATATTTGAAAAGTCTGGCTGTGCACAAAAATGTTGATAGTAATTACTGTAGAATGATGTGATGAAAAGTGATTTTTTATTCTTTTCTATATTTTTGTTTTTCTACAGTTTCTCCTTTTTTTCCATAATGAAAAACTGCAAAGAAAGAAAGAAAGAAAAAGAGAAAAGGAACTTTTTTTTTTACTACTTTATTCTCATTTTGCACTGTAGTTTTCATTTTAACTAATGGTGGGATATAATTTCAAACTTGGCAATTAAGAGTAGTTTGATCTCTATCATGTGTCAGTTATAAATTGGCACAAGAATGCCACATAACAAATGATTTCAAAACCTCAGTGGCACGCAACATTGAGCATTTATTTCTCACACATCTATATCTGCTGATCTTGGTCTGGGCTTGCTCATATATCTGTTATGGTAGACAGAATAATGGTACGCAAATATGTCCATGTCCTAATCCCCAGAATCTGTGAATATATTACCTGCCATGTAAAAGGAACTTTGCAGCTGTGATTAAGGATCTTGAGATGGAGAGATTAATTTTGATTATCTGGGTGGGCTTGATATAATCACAAGGGTTTATAAAAGAGATTGGCAGGAGTTCACACAGGAAAGATGCTATGCTGCTGGCTTTGAAGATGGTAGAAGGGTCCATGAGTCAAAGAATATAGGCAGCTTCTAAAAGCTAGAAAAGACAAGGAATCAGATTTTCCCCTATAGCTTCCAGAAGGAATGCAGCTCTGTGGACTCATTTGAGACTTCTGACCTCTAGATCTGTAACAATAAATTTGTGTTCTTTTAAGCCACTAAAACTGTGCTTATTTGTTACGGTGTCAAGAGAAACCTTATACATCTGGGGATATCTGGAAGTTAGCTGATCTAAAATGACTTCAGCTGGGATAATGAGGATGACTCAGCCCACCTCCACATAACCCTTAATCCTGTGCATGTTTTCATGATGATGGCAGACACAAAAGTGCAAGAAAATGGAAACACACGGGCCTTCTGAGACATAGGCTTTGAACTGGAACAAATCCCTTCAGCTTCATTCTATTCACTAAAGCAAGTGACATAGCCAACTCCAGATCCAAGAGTGTGGAAATAGACTCCACCCTAGACTCTACCTCATTAGAAAGAGGAGTTATGAGGTCCCATGATAAAGGACATGGATACAGGATGGGCAAAGAATTAGGGCAAATGATGCAATCTACCAGAAGAAGGTTAACACAGTCTCTTTCAGATTAACCTAGTCTCATTTAGTAGGTACACGATTAAACACTTTTAATTCCAGACGCTCTATCAAGATAATATCTCTTCTTTCTCAGTTGGTTTCACAATCTGATCATCCCTTCTAATCTGGTGTTTGGATATAGGTAGAAGCTTACATTCTTACCTACATGTGGTTCTCTGTTGATTCCCAATGACCTCAAGTTCAGATATACCTCACTTACCTGGTAAAACTCTAATCTTGCTGCATTCAGTGCTGATGGGTCTTGTGTAATTCATGGTCTGCCCTTGCTAAATTGTCCTTCTCTTTGGGTCTTGGTGGTGATACTCCTCCTCTGAGGAAATTGTAATGATCCCCATTCAACCTTTAGCCTGAGTGACCTGCCTTGCTGTTCTCTACTATAAAATCATCACACCCTTTACTGGGAAGAGTCCCCTGATGGAGTCATAAGGCAGCTCCCTCAACTGTCTTACATGTCCCTCTGTCCCCTATCCCCTGGAGCATGCAGGAAATTCTGAATTTTTTATAAAGCATTCTCAGACTAAAGCAGGTGTCATAAGCTTTTTGCTGATTAACCTCATCATGCCATGTGTGCATTTCCATTTTGCCTTCACCTCCTTCTGTTGGCATAGGACTCTTCTAATCATCTTTAAAATTTCCTAGGATCTACTCATAAGAGTGAGAAATTATTCTTCATATTCTGGCACTTCTCCAGAACAGTCTGGCTATTTCTCCCATTGTATTTATCTTGCATGATTTTGGCTCTAAATAACAGAAAGTCTGAGTCAAACTGATTAAACAGGATATAAAATTATTATATTACAAAATGGGAAGTCTAGTATTAGAATTGCTTGGTTCAAGACCTCAGCAATGTCAACTGGAATGTGGGTTCTTTCGGCTTTTTCCCTCTAAGAGCCACACTGTTGGCCTTGTTCCAAAGCTGGCTTCCCACTTGGTCACAAGTTGGCTGTAAATAGTACTGGCATCCTGCTTCCTCCATCACCAATGGGAGAGGGAAGGAGAATAACTTCTCTGTAACTTTGTAGTAGAAGGTTTTTCCTTCAGCCTGACTGGACCAACTCAAAACAAATAAGAATGGACAAAAGAACGCCATGTGCTGATTGGCTAAAACCTGGGTTTCGGAAACAGTTGCCGTCAAGGGGATTACCATCATTTGCTTCAATTAAGCCCCACCCCTGTAACTGGAGGTGAGTTCAGTTTCCTACTAACAAAGACTGTGTGAGATAAAGATGGACACAACAAAATCTTCATTCTACCAATAATGAGATAGGCAATTATGGATGCTTGCTGCTCAACAACAATGTCCCCTAAAACCATCTTTTGAAAGATTTTTATACGTACTCCAAAGAACCAGTACATTTATATCTGGTATCTTGTCCTTCAGTTTCCCTCTCTCTTTTAGTAGTGGGAAACTTTCCACTCCTTTCTGTCTCATTGAAACTCTCTTCAAATATAGAATAAATTCTCTCTACCTCTTGTGTTCAGACTCCAATTGCTCTTAATATGTAAGGGAAAATTTTTAATTTCAAACTTCCTTTTTTCCTTGGCAACAAAAGCTAGCTTCCTAAACTTTTGTTTCACTAGACTTAAGTAAGCCCTTTTTATAATTCAATGACTCTGCATTTGTCTGGAGGACATCTGCCTTCCCCATGAAGATATGAATGCCAGTGATCCAGTGAGTAGAGAGTAGCAAGGCAGCAAGATAAACAGATCTACAGGAAATTCAGGATGTATCATAGAAAAAGAGCAAAAAAATATTTTCTTCCCATCACACTTCTGCCTGCCTGGTTTTTCCTTTAGGCAGAGAGATTAAAACCTTCAAATCTCTGACAACGTCAGCTCTGTTCCTGTTGCTTAACATCCAGTCCAAATGGCTTTCCCAGTTATTCTCTAGTTTACCATTATATTAGCTTCCTTCCTAGAAATTATTATAATTTGTAATTATCTATTTATTTGCAATTATGCCTATTTTTTGCTAGTCTATTGCCTGTTTCCTACACTTGAATGTAAGATCTATGAGGGTGGAGACCTCAACTATATTGTTCACTACTTTATTTCCAGCATTCAGCAGAGGACCTGGCACATCTATAGGCTTTCAATAGTTATTAGTTGGATGAATGAATGAATATATTTTCTCTTTCTAAACTGTATAACCCTTACATAGTTTAGCATATTCAGATCCATTATCTTAGCTGATTCTCAGAATGAAGTTACTCTGTCCACCAATAATAATAATGATACTAATATTAAGGTATAGAGATGTTAAGTGACTTGCTCAAAGACACACAGGAAGTGTTAAAGATGAATCTCAAACTCAGGTCTTTTATCTCAAGTCCTGTGCTCCCTCCATTCTGACCCATGATTTAAAGTTCTTAAAATTTGGCATCCAAATTGGAAAGGAAGAAGTAAAACTGTCCCTATTTACAGATGACATGATACTATATAGAGAAAACCTGAAAGACTCTGCCAAAAAAACTATTAGAACAAGTAAATGAATTCAGTGAAATTACAGGATACAAAATTAGTGTACAGAAATCTGTTGTATTTTTATACACTAACAATAACTTTCAGAAAGAAATGATGAAAGCAATCTCATTTACAATTGCATCAAAAAAAATAAAATATCTAGGAATAAATTTGACAAAGGAGGTAAAAGACCTGTACTCTGAAAACTGAGACATTGATGAAAGAAATTGAAGACTACACAAATAAGTGTAAAGATATACCATACTCGTGGAATGTTAAAATGTCCATATTATCGAAAGCGTTATACAGATTCATTGCAACCCCTATCAAAATAATAATGGCATTTTTCATAGAACTAGAACAAATTATCCTAAAATTTATATGGAACCACAAAAGACCCAGAATAGCCAGTGCAGTTTGAGAAGAAGAATAAAACAGGAAATATCACTCTCCCTGATTGCAAACTATACTACAAAGCTGTAGTAATCAAAACAATATGGTACTGGCACAAAAATAGACACATTGAACAATAGAACAGAATAGAACCCAGAAATAAAGCCATGCTTATATGGTCAATTAATCTATTACAAAGGAGTCAAGAATATACAATGACACAAAGACAGCCTCTTCAAAAATGGTGTTGGGAAAACTGCACAACTACATGTAAAAGAATTAAACTGAGCTGCTTATTCACACCACATACAAAAATAACCTCAAAATCAATTAAATACTTAAATGAAAGACCTGAAATGATAGAACTCCTAGAGGAAACATAGGCAGTACACTCTTCAATATCAGGCTTAACCGTATTTCTTTGGCAATGTCCCCTAAAGCAAAAATAAACAAATGGGAATATATCAAAACTAAAAATATTTTATATAGCGAAGGAAACTTTCAACAAAATGAAAAATGCAACCTACTAAATGGGATAATATATTTGCAAAAAATATACCTGATAAGGGATTAATACCCAAAATATATAAAGAATTCATACAACTCAAAAAAAAAAAAACCTGATGAAAAATGGGCAAAGGGCCTAAATAAACATATTTCCAAAGAAGTCATACAGATTACCAACAGACACATGAAAAGATGTTCTACATCACTAATCATCAAGGAAATATAAATGAAAACCACAGTGAGATATCACTTCACACTTGTCAGAATGGCTATTATCAAAAGGACAAGAAATAGCAAGTATTGGCAAGGATGTGGAGAAAAGGAAACCCTCGTGAACTGTTGGTGGGAATGTAAATTGGTGCAACCAGCATGGAAAACAGTACTGAGCTTCCTCAAAAAATTAAAAATAGAACTACCATACAATCCATCAATTCCACTTCTATCTATTTTTCCAAATAAAATAAAAATACTAATTTGAAAATATATGTGTACTTATGTTCACTGCAGCATTATTTACCATAGCCAAGAAATGGAAACAACCTAAATGTCCATCAATTGATGAGTGGTTAAAGAAATTGTGGTGTGTAGGTATATACATAAAATGGAATTCTACTCAGCCATAAAAAAGAATGAAATCTTGCCACTTGCAACAACATGGATGGACCTAGAGGATATTATGCTAAGTGAAATAAGTAAGACAGAAAAAGACAAGTACTGTATCATTTCACTTATATGTAGAATCTAAAAAACAACAAATAAACAAAACAGAAACAGACTCATAGACACAGAGAACAAACTGGTGGTTGCCAGAGAAGAGGGGAGTGGGGGTTGGGCAAAATAGGTGAAGGAGATTAAGAGGTACAAACTTTAGTTATAAAATAAATTTCATGGGGATATAATGTACAGCATAGGAAATATAGTCAAAAATATTGTAATAATTTTGTATGGTGATAGATGGTAACCAGACTTATCATTGCAATCATTTTGTAACATATAAAATTATCAAATCATTATGCAATACATCTGAAACTAATATATTATAAGTCAATTATAATTCAATAAAAAGACAATATAATGCAAAATGTGGGGGGAAAAAAGACTTAGCTGTAGTAAAGTTGTAAAAACATAAAGTTCTCAGTGTTCGAGAACCACTTCAACAAGTAGAGGTGGTAGAAAGCCCTGTCTAGTCAAGGAGAACAGAATGAGCAATGTTAGGGGGTGGGAGACAGCATGAAGCATTCTGGGAGAAATCTAGTGGTGCATTCTGGGAGCACTTTCGCTTGCCTAGCCTCTTAAAATGTCTAAGGAGATGTGAGACATTCCACAGGAGAAAGGCACCTTTCCTGCCTGTTTGGCTACAAAAACAACCACTACTGCTTCTAGAGTGCCCAGAACCAAGTTCCCTGCATAATAAAAGAGTCTGGATGGAGGACACAGTATAGAAATCTCAAGGTTAAGGGAGATTAAATTTAGCCTCTGTCTTCCTGGAACGTTCCTGGAGCTAGAGTTACATAGGAGGAAGGCCAGCAGTCAGACATCAGGGTTTCTTCTTTAGCAAAGGGAAACGTCCCCGGCCCTGCAGGCATGCCTCTCAAGGACTGGTGGGGGCAGGTGTTGGGGAGCTGATGGCAAACCAAGAGGGAGGCTGACAGGAAGACAAGCGAAGCTGACCTTTTCCTCCCTTGGAAACATCAAGGATTCTAAAACCAGAGATCTGCGGTAGCTCTGATGCTGCAGCAGCTGTGCAACCTCATCCCTACTTGAAGAGTTTCTTCCCAATATGAAATAGGATTGGCATTATCTCAGAATAACTATTTGTAGGGCCAGAGTCCATCCATCAGCAGTCACTAGTCTCACTGATACTTAGATAAAAGCTCTGCCAGAGGAGTAAGGCTCTCTATTATTTTCCTAGGGCTGCCATAACAAAGTACTGCAAACTGAGTGGCTTAAAACAACTAAAATGTATTGTCTCACCGTTCTAGAAGCCAGAAGTCCAAGATCAAGGGGTTGGCAGGACCATGTTTCTTCTGAGGTTATGGGTAAATCTCTTCCTTACCCCTTCCTAGCTCTGAGTGGTGGCTGTCAATCCCTGTAATTTATGGGCTTGCTGCTCTATTATGCTAATATCTGCCTATGCCTGTGTTTCTCTGCCTTCATACGGTGTTTTCCTCTTCTTATAAAGACACCAGTCGTATAGGATTAGAGCCCACCCTAATGACCTCATCTTAACTTGATTATATCTGCAAAGATTCTATTTCCAAGTAAGGTCCGTTCACAGGAACTGGGGGTTAGGACTTCTACATATCTACATACAATTCAACTCTAACAGCTTAGTATTACTATCTCCATTTTTTGAAGGAGGAAACTGAGGTTCAGAGAAACCAAGGGATTTGTGTGATGACACTACGGTGGATCAATTGCACTAGTGGCCCCAATTTTTTCATGCCACTCTACAACTTTT
Organism: Globicephala melas; assembly: GCF_963455315.2. Classification (NCBI taxonomy): domain Eukaryota; kingdom Metazoa; phylum Chordata; class Mammalia; order Artiodactyla; family Delphinidae; genus Globicephala; species Globicephala melas. Next base: position 49,968,741 of record NC_083328.1, on the reverse strand, counting down.
TTCCACACTCATTCTAGGCTTGACCATGTGTCTTGCCTCAGCCAATGAAGTAGAGCAAACATGATGTAAGCAGAGGTTTGAAAAGTGCTTTCACATTAGGATTCATCACTCTTGTGTACTCCTGGAGCTCTGTGACCAGTATGTGAATAAACTCAGGACAGTCTGCTGAATGATGAGTGACGATGTGGAGAGAGATCCCAGTCATCCCAGTGTTGCCATAATAAACCAGCCTAATCTCTAGCTGAGCACAGATGCATGAGCAAATCCCACCAAGATCAGGCAAGCACAACCCAAGTCAGCAGAACCCATAGCCGACCCATAGACTCATGAATAATCATGAATATTTTTTGCTGTTTTAAGCCAAAAAAATTGGGGGGTGGTTAGTTACACTGAGATGACTAACTGATATAATCACATAGATGGTAAATGGCAGAGATGGTTGTGGTAAGGTGGGGAGGGCAGGTGGGGAGAGAAGAGTGCTATGGCTATGCAACAAGCCACCCCAAAACTTAGTGTCATAAAACAACAACCATTTGTTATTTCTCATCAGCCTATGGTTCCACTAGGAAGTTCTGCAACCCTGGACCAGTCTTGACTGATTTTGGCAGGGCTTGCTCAGGCATCCACTACCACCTGCCACAGGCTGGCTGTCAGCTGGCTGGTCTAGGGTGGCCTCAGCTGGGATGACTTGGCTCTGTTCCATGTATCTCTCCCATCCCTCCAGCAGGCTAGCTCAGGCATGTACTCTTGGTGGTGCAAGGATCCAAGAGAGAAAGCAAAAACGTGCACGCACTTTTCAAAAAGATAGCTGCTATCTCATTAATCAAACATATATCATGCCCACGCCCAGAATAAGTGTGGAAGGTCACTAGTGAAAGTTATGGATAAAGGGAGGCATGGAAATCTGTGTATATTAATGCAATCAACCTCCAGTAGCAAGCCAATAACCAGAAAGTTAGAGAAATGAGTTCTTAGACGGGAGAAGAGAAGGGTGAAATTCCTGGAGGAAGAAGAACTGGGAAACTCAGAAAACAGTGTGATAACAAAATGAAAGTGAGTTCACACATAAGTACCTGGAATAAGTATGTGGGCAGAAGTCTGTAGAAGTACTGCCTGGAGTTGGCCCCGACTTGGTCCAGAATTCCTCCTACTGTTTACCCAGTAACAATCCCTTGTATTGACTGAGCAAAAAAGAAGTTCTCAGAAAGCACAAGGGCCCCCACCTCATGTCATAAGGCCTCCACCTCATGGTCCGACATGGGTCCTGAAATTCCAGCCAACAACTCTGCATTCCAGCCTGAACAATAGAGGAAGGAAGTGAAGAAAGGTACAGATTAGCCTCACACACTTCCTCCTACACTGCATTGGCCAAAATGTAGTCACATGACCACAGGTAGCTACAAAGAAGGCTAAGAAATATAATCTTTGTTCTCAGGAGAGGAGCATGTGTATAGCTAAAAATAAGGTGTTCTATCACTAAGGAAGAAAAGAAAAGGGATATTGAGGGGCAACTAGTAATTTCAAACATGTAAATTCATCAAAATTCTTTGTTTCCCCTTGAACTCTTTAGAGAAAGTGAATACATAAACACAGATGATGGCTGGGCATCTCAAAGTTGTTTTAAATATACAATTTGTTTTTTCCAAAGGAGATAAGGAATATTGTCCAAGTTAAATAATGCAGAAGAGTTTAAATGTTAGCAGTTGAATTGGTCTCTACATCCCCAGAGGCCATCCCAACCCAAAGAGCTTTCCCATAGAACAATGCAGAAAGATCTCAGTTCTTCTCCAGAGAGTCTTTGGCTCTGAGGTAGGCAGTGCTCTCCTTACCTTCAAGGGGGAGTACTACTTTCAAGCACCCTCCAAGGGGGCAAGGGGAGTTAGTTCAATTCCTTAGGCAAAAGGGCCTCACCTGGGACTGATTTCAGAGGGACAGCAGCGAGCAGTCTTGGAAAGAGATTTTAGTTCCCTGCCCAGGAATTGAACCTGGGTAGCCTGGATGAAAACCAGGAATCCTAGCTGCCAGTCCACCAGTGGCTAGAGGCTAGAAGCAAAATTCTCCTGGCTGTTGCCCCATTTGAAAAATTAGTTTCTCAAAGAGGCAAAAAGAGCAAAACGAGTACAAAGTTTATTACTAGAGACACAGCATAACACGTGAGAGAACACACAGAGAAGCAGTTTATTTATGTAAGACAGAAGCAAGGCAGAAATACGCACCCAGAGAGAAAGGGTGTGGGCGTCCTCTCTAATGAGGAGGAGCACAGTAAAGAGGCGGTTACATCATGTATATAGGGCAGTTCCTCTGGGTCTTTGTTTACCTTTGGCCAATTATCTTGCTTCTTTTCCCACAACTGACCTGTTCTAGGACCTTCCCCAACATGTATGCACATCTTTTTGCCAAGATGAATTCCAACACGGAGGACTGTGGGAGGTTTTAAAACACTTATTATGGGGTGGGACCCCCTCCCTTTTGACCCCCAAGGTGTCTTTCTGCACATGTGCAGTGAGGGAGGTCTGCTTGACCTCAGGAGTGGTCATCTTATCTCTTTAGTCTAACAGAGCTCAGCTCCTGCCACTAACTTTGTCCTTGCCATGTCTAGGGAAAACAAAGCTCCAATTTACTCCACTTGACAAACTTCAGCTGCTCAGCCCAGGGCCCCATCTACCTCCTACCACAGGACCAATCCTCCCCAGGCTCTGCAAGGACTGGGAAGCAGGAAGCCTGCACTGTGCAGCTCACACCTGAGCAGGAGCTGGGCATGCTCTCAGATGGTCAGGGTAGTGCCTAGAAAGATGGGGAAGGACACAGTACAAAGCTGAGGGTGAGTGCCCATTTGCTTACTCTTCTCATTTGGAAACCACTGGAGAGAGAGAAAGATGCCATGTGCTTGCAACAAGTTCTCTTTCTCTCTCTGCTTTCAGTTTCCCAATGGATAAAATGGGGACGTTGAAACAAGCCTTATAGGCTTGTTTGAATGGTTATTTGGAAAATACCTGCCAAAGTTCCTGGCAAACACCTCCACTTAATGTGTACAAGTTCTTTTCTCTTCTTCCTTTTGGAATAATGTAATCTGATTGTAAGGACACATTTCCATAAGAAAACATGACAAGAAAAGTTTGACAAGATGTCTAGAGCTGCAACATGGTAGACACTAGCCCCTGTTAAGTACTTGAAATGTGTCTACTGTAATTAGGAACTGAATTTTTAATTTCCTTTCATTTTAATTTACTTAAATTTACATTTAAAATCTGATACTTGATTCATTATCAGAAAATGCTTAAGCATGTTTTGAACCGTTTGGATATGTGAATCTTCTTTTGCAACTATAAATTTTATAAAATTGATATACAAATCAAGGAGTTCCTATAGAAACCTAACATTCGAATTAAGATTTCCTGTAAGTATCAAATACTTATCAGATTTCAAAGACTTACTACAAAAAATGAGAATGTAAACTAGTTTATTAATAATTTTTACATTAATAATTTTTATATTAATTACATGTTAAAATGATATATTGGATACAATGGGTAAAATATAATACATTATAAAATTAATTTCATTTTTTTTACTTCTTTAATGCAGTGACTAGAATATTTTAAATTACATAAATGACTTGAATTGTATTTCCATTGGATAGTACTTAGCAGAGGATACCAAATAATCAATTGGATTGAGTTCTCTTACCAGACTAGCTGGTGATTTTGGCCTGGTTCAGACATTTCATTAATTAATTGAGCACCTATTCTGAACGAGGGATAAAGTAGCACTTGAATACCAAATAAACATATAAACAAACATTGAAACAAGAAAATTACAAATAATTATCATGAGTACAAGGAAGGGAATAAATACAGTAATGAATAAGGGAATAATTGGCCAGAGATGGGGGTGGTTTCCTTAGATGAAAGAGTAGGCAGAAAAGGACTTTGAGAAAAGGGGCATTTGAGTTAAGGCTTGAAGGATAAAGATGAGCTAGAAGTGCAACAATCTAAATGATCGTTGATCTTAACCATTTCTTTTCCCTCTTTTAATGATATTGTTCTCGTCTTCTAAAGAGACAAATTGTTGCCACTGACTAAGTGCTCTCCTTCTGCCCTATCATATAAAACTCATTATGTTATTGATGGGACATTTCCCAGTTTGATTCCTAAGGTCAGGAATCCTGAACAGTAGCCAATACATATGGGTATGTGGCATATCTTACAGGAAAGCATTCGGTTTTACTCTTGTTACCATTTTGATTTTCTATGACAAGGACCAATTACAAAGATTACAGAAATGATGGAAATGATTTCTGAGGAAATGATTAAACTATGACTTAATGGGGTCAAGCTAACAAGCTTGAGGGAATAGAAATGACCTAATGGGAAAATAATGGTGATTCTGAGAGCAGGACAGTGTGGATTTGGGAGGAGGGGACCAACCAGCACTACAGTCCCATGGGGAGTTATTAGATCTGGAGAAGCAGCCATCCCTTGAGGCTTTTATAAACTGAAAAATGGATGTAATCTGTCATACTGAGTTATAGAATTTTACAGGCAAAACTGATGAGGGGCACCATCTTTTTCTCAGACTTTGAACCTCCAATATTTCTCTTAAACTCCTAGGGACTGCTGTGAAACTACAAATGTGCAATGGAGCCATTTAAGCTCCAGACCTTGTTTTTTTTGTTTTTTTGTTTGTTTGTTTGTTTTCTGATGCTCTGGTTAAAAGCTCAGGAATATGGTTAGCCCTTGCTTTACTTCACAGAATAAGAGGGCTGAAGAAAATCTTCATAGGTATAAAAACAGAGATGGAGGAAGATGACCCTGGTGCTGTATTGCCTGGAACTGAAGTGATTGGGAAGCGCAAGAGGATATTGAAATTACACATTTGGAGAAAGGCCAACAAAGCTATGTCAAAAGAATAATTCAAGTTTAAAAAACTAATTTTTGTATAAGAGAAATTCTATACCTAGCTCAGATATCTCCCTAGCTCCAGGTTTATGGATCCAATTGCCCACTTGACATCCAACCACCAGTAGAAAGTAGGATATCTCATGGTCATCCCAAATGGCTAAAATAAAATGTTGGGGCTCTATACCTAGTTTCCCCCATCTAGAGAAATTAGCACTGTTTAATTATTCAAGCCATACTCTCCCATATTCATTCTGTCATCAAGTCCATTTAATTTCACCTCTTAAATGTATTTAGAGCGTCTTCTTTCCATCTCCAGAATCATCCCCCTAGTCCAAGCTGCCATCATTCTGTATGGCAGCAGCAGCCTTTGAACAGGTGTCTTGGCTTCTATACTTGCTTTCTAACCCCAATCTATTCTTCAGGTGGCAGTCACGGGCCCACCCAGATCAAGGGAAGGTGACATGGACCCTCAAACTCTCAATGAAAGGAGTATCAAAGAATTTGTGACCATTTTTTAAAACTGCTACAATCACTCTTACAGGAATATTGGTACCCACTGTAAATCACTTGCTTTGACATTCCCACCACTTCTGGTCACAGGCTTTGCCCAATATTAAAAAAAAAAAAATCCACACCAACTGAATCTTCTACAAAGTCCACTTCTGCATGGTTTACCTCCAAAAACACAGCACACTCCTCTCTTTAGACTTGGAGGTGATTAACTCCTCTCTTTAGACTTTGAGGTGATTAACTCAGACTAGCCCTATACCACTTTATTCTTGGCTCTTCAAATGGTCTTCAGCAAATTACTTAATCTCTCTGGGCCTCGGTTTCTTCATCCAATATGACAGTCCTTATATCTCAGTACTCAGACAACTCTGAGAGGGTTCAGTCACTGCCCATGTTCACATGCCATGAATATACAGTTAATAATCATTTTTTGGTTGCACTGGTTATGAGAATGGCTTCTGGTTCGACTTTGCACAGAACATGATGCAAATCTCCTGAGACTCGAGCTGCCTTGTAACCCCTCCTCCCCAGGATTCCTAAATCATCTGAACCAACTTTAGATTCTATGATTATTTCTATAGCAAATTTTCTAAAAGCTGTTTTCCTTCTTTTGACCCAGCCAATCTATCCCCAATCTAGTTTTCCAAGCAAGCCCCTATCTGATTTGGTCTTTTTTTTTTTTTTTAATTCCTGCAAGGTGTTCTTTTCTTTCTGTTTCAATTTTTTTTCTTCAGTTGTCTTATTCAAAAGAGGCTTCTTACCTTTTGTCAGCATAAATTTATAACAAAAAGCAATTTCTCCTCTGTTTGAATTTTCTTTTGCTCTTGTGTTAAAAGTACAATGCATGCTGAAGCAGAGAACTAGATTCCTTTTACATATTGGGAGTTCATTTAAGCTGAGGTAAAAGACAAAGCTAATATACAATTTTTTCAAAACTATTTTTAAAAGTTTAAAAAACTCATCATGATTAAATTGTTTATAAGGAAAAAGAATTTACTTTTTTTATTCTCAAGCCTCTTTTTCAAAATTTTGGTCCTGAAATATATAAGAATATATCACATATATGAAAACTAGTATAATAAAAGTAAGTTCTTATGAAAAGACAGTGTTTTTAATCAAACTAAATCACTATCAGGTATAAATAACCCAGAGGGTTGAACTGTTTTTTCTTAAACTTTTTATTGCCATATGATGCACACATGGAAGACTACACAAATAATAGTGTATGATTTGATGAATTTTTCACAAAGTAAAAACATATACGTAACCAGCTAAAGGGTTGACTTTTATCTTGCTGAAGGATTCTCAGTGATAGGCTATTGAGAAAGACCTGTATAGTTGTCTTACATTGTTATTAACTTTATGTGAGGGTGAGGCTGTCCCTCCAACTAAATTATACATTCTACATGGTTTTTACAGGAAGACCATAGTCTATAGCTCTGCCACAGAGCTAGCTAAGGGACCTGAACTGAGGACACAACAATAAATGAATATAAACTATATTAAGACTCCGTTTATTAAACATTAGTGCATGCTCTACATATTTTTATTTCCTGTTTCACCTTCTAGTCTTTTTGCTGGCCCCAACCTCATTGGCCAAATGCTGGAGCTTCTTAGGACTCTTCTCTTCTTCACCTACACTTTATCTCTAGTTGAGCTCAGTTTTTCCTATGGCTTTAAATAATACCTATATGCTGAAGACCTGTACTATAGTCAGTTAATTGCATTGATGACCCCAGATAACGACCTCTCTGTGTCTATACCCTTTTGCAATGTGACTTTACAATAGCTTAGATCATGAGGTGTAATCTATTTCTTTACTCATTGAATCTGTGCTGGCCTTATCATTTTCTTTGGTCAATAGAATTCTGGGAAGGTGATGGTTTACCAGTTATGAGCTTAAGACTCTACTAACTCTTGGAACCCTCCTTCTATCATATGAACAAGCCCAAGGCAGCCCACTAAAGAATGAATAGATCATTACACCATCTGACAATCAACCAACCCCCAGAAACAAAGCCACCTAGCCAAATAACAGCCGACTACTGATGGGCTAGAGAACCCAGGTAAAACCAAATAAGACCCTCAGTTAACCCAGGGTAACTCACCAACCTGAAAAAACCACAAGGTAACAAAATAGTTTTTGAAACTGCTGACTTTTGGTGTGATTTGTTACACAGCAATAGATAACTGATACACTAGCTTAGACTTAAAAATAGACACATATTCAACTACCAATCTGACATCTCCATATAAATGGTTCACAGTCATCTTTTAAAAATCTACATCAGACTGTTGATTTTCACCCCAAGTCCAGATCCTCCCCTCTCTAGTCTTTTCCTCTCAGAAAGTAGCCCCACCATCCATCCAGTTCTTTGAATCAAAAATCTGGAAGATACCACTTAATTTTTCCTTTCCCTTACCTCCCACACCCGATCCATCAGCAAATTTTGTTGATTTAACTTTCTAAATTTGTCTTGCATCTATTCACTTCTTCCCAGTCCCGCTTCAATCTCTTCTCCCAGGCTAAGCCTCTGCTACTGCTTACCTATAGCACTAGAGTAGCCTCCTATCTGGTTTTCTCCCTCTGAACATCTCTAGACCATTTTTACACAAAAGCTAGAGTTTTAATTTTTAAATCCCACAAAATCATGACTCCCCCCTGCTTAAAACCCTTCAAAGACTTCTCACTGCAATTAGAATCAAATAAAAATTCCTTATTATGACCTATAAAGCCCTACATGACCTCGTCCCTGCCATTCTCTCTATAATTCACTACACTGCAGCCACATTTACCTTCTCACTTCTTTTAGAATAACCAAGATCCACCCATCTCAAGACTTTTATTCTTATTATTCATCTGCTGCAAAATCTTTCCCTGTGTTCCCTGTTCTTTACCTGGTGGGCTCCATTCCATCCTTCTCAGATTAAATCTCACCACCTCTTGGAGGTCTTCTCTGGACACTCTCTTGAAAGTGGTATTCCTGCCCCACTCATTTTCCTCCATCATCCTTTCCTGTTTAGCTTATTGAAATTCTTACAATTTCTGATTCTTGGTATGCTTATTTAACAATTTACTTTTTTGCCTGTCTTTTCTACCAGATCAGAAATTCCTTTGTTCATCCAGTATCATCAGTGTTAACCATAATTTCTAGCTCACTATAAGCATTTGTTAAATATGAATTGAATAAATGAATTTAATACAGTCCTTCCAAAAACAATAGCAAGTAGATTTTTATCACTACAATTTTATAAATAAGAAACTTGAAAGCAAATATTATCTGTATCACCCTTTTTTCAGACCAGATAGAAGGGATGGAAACATAGTGACTAGGCTAATTTGTCAGAGAATGTATCAGGGACTGGAAACCAATAAACCTTTTGGGAACTTATAAAGGGCCTAATCCTTAATTCCTCAATTGCAGTGAGTTGAGAGAAAAGCAACTGTGCACTTGTCAGGAGGGTTGAGGGTCGTGTTTTAAAGGGATATGAAAAAAGAGATGCCCCAACTCACATTAGAGTTTCCCACCCTGCACTGTTGCTGCAGCTCCCAGAGTCACATCCTCACACGATTAAATCCAGATGTAGGAAGGCAGAGGCAGAAAATAAAGGCCTGTCTTATGTACCTCCCTCTTAGCAGAGAGGAAAATATTTCCCAGAAACCTCCAGCAGATTTTTAGTTACATTTCATTGGCCAGAATTCAGTCCCATTCCCATTTCTAGACAAATCATTTATAAAGGTGACCAAGACTGACACATCTGGTTTACATTCATCACCATTCATCACCTAGGCTAGGCTGTGGCTTGTTGCCACACAAATGCATTAAGATTTGGTATCCATAACGAAAGGGGAGAGGGGCTATTGATCATGCAAGCTACAGTATCTGCCACAGCAATTAAATTACTGTGTGTTTTTTTGTCCCACTTTATCCTAGAAAGTATAAGTACCATGGATTTAGTCCATGGACTAAGAAACTTAGAGTTCAATCTGATGACACCGAAAGTTACAGCAAGGTTACAACCTACTTTTCTCAGAAATTGATGAACCCATATATTGCACCCAAAGAAGAATGTCAACTTCTCACGTCCTGGAGATAGATAAATTTAAATACCAGGCACGGTGTAACAAAAGCAAACAATATAATAAGGCATTGTCCTGATGACAAACCTAAACTTGTCCTGATAAATAAATCAAAGCATGTTTTAAATTCAGTACTTTGTAAACAACCAAAATATGTTAATATAAAAATATTAGGCTAAATTTTAATGTCCTTCTCCTTATAAAGACAATTTTAATTTTCCACAAAATTCAACCTGTGTGTTTCTGTTTCACTGGCAGTCATACAAGTGTGCTGAAAAGTATGTATAGACTAATAGAGACAAGTTTGGCTTGGTGGAGCCAGTCTTAGACTGAGACTTGGGAGACTGGATTCTAGTCCTGGGATTTCCAAAAACTGTGTGAACTTCAGCAAGTCACTTCATTTCTTCTTCTGTGAGATAAAGAGATGAAATAGACTGAGGACTTTCTAAGTTCTATAAATCTGTGATTATATCTGATATCCAAGTTGAAGTCAATTGGACATATAAAGATAATTGACACTAATAGTTATAACAAATAGCCCTCCAATTATACTGGCTTTACACAGTAAAAGTTTATTTTTCACATAACAGTCCAGTTGTATTTGTGAGGCCTTCCTGGTGTCTCCTCCAAGCAATGTTCTCAAGGATCCAGCTCCATTCATCTTACGGTGCTACCATCCTCTGCATTTGGCTTCCACGGTTCCTGTAAAAGAAGAAAGAGTATGAAGAATAAAACAAGAGGTTTTATAGGAGGCATGTCAATGTGGCAAGATACCTTGGTCAGAACCTTGTCATATGGCCTTGGACTAAATAAAAGTAGGGCTGGGTAGTGTAGCCTGGGAGACTGGAAAGAAGCAACAGGCTTGGTGAGTACTGAGCCAGTCTCTGCCACAAACATCTTTGGAAATACTTCTTTCTCTGAATTCCACGTAAGTAGAGAGAATATTAATCTCACTTTCAATATTTCCACTGTGTTACTCCTTATTCTATGTCCCCATGCACCTCATATATATATCTCTCACTGTTGGCAGGGAGCTCCCTGAAGGAAGGACCCGGTGTAGTATGTACCCTTAGATCTTAGCATAGTGGATGGCACATATTAAGGATTGGAGATCCTGGACAAATCAAAAAAGAGGAGATATTCTCAAGAGGGTCTTGCCAGGAAGGGTATTAGGGCTACCACACTGACTGACATAATAGTTCTGCTCTAAGGGCAATTGCCAGCTTTCCCTCTACCCTACCCTACAGTCCAGCACCACCACCCAGCATGGCCTAACCCAGTGTCCACTCACAAAGTAGTGATTCTGCAGGTTGCTAGAATTCCAAGATGCCCATACCCCAGACTGAGAAAACATTCCAATGGGAATCTCGTGTTTTCAGTAGACAGACCAGGAATGTACTCATGAGATTCCTGTATTTCAAGTTAAGCATGCATTTTAGTTTTTTTTTTTTAACTCAACAATAATAAACTTTGTTGAAAGACCAACTTCTAGAACTCTGCTATGCAATACAGCAGTCATTAGCCACATGTGGCTATTTAGATTTAAATTTATACTAATTAAAATTAAACAAAACTTTAAAATGAGTTCCTCAGTCACACTAACCATATATCAAGTGTTAAATGTAGCTAGTGGCTCCTTATTGGACAATGCAGCTGTGCAGCATTTTCTGGCATCACAGAAAGTTCTATGGACAGAACTGCTCTAAAAACAGCTTTTACATTAGTGTGTCCAGCTTTCTACATCAAGTTATCTCAGCCTTATTTAATAGAAAATATGATCAACTCTTTTTAGGAAATTAAGAGGACCTGTATTTTGCTAAAATTTAGACATAGGCATGCAGTCTCAAAATAAGTTTTACGTATTTGAAGGGTGAGTCCACCCTTGAAAGCCAAATTTCATATCTCTAACATGAACAAAGTTTTCACTACCTGGAGCTCAGTGATCATTATACATTAATGGTTAAAAAAACAAAGAAAGAAATTTAGTATCTCTTGACATCTGGGAGAGAATATAAGCCAAACAATGTAAACCCCCTTCTAGTAACAGTGAAAGCATGAAAGAACTGAAAAAGAACCTTACCTATTTTTAACTGTATTATCTCCAGGCACATATCATTTTAAAGAATAAAATTCTATATTACCTTATTTGAATCACTGAAATGTGTTTATTCCTTATACTTGTTAACCTCTAAGCTTTATAAGATATGGCATTATTGTTTTTTATGTTTGGGTGTTTTTTAATTTATTTATTTTAGGCTGCGTTGGGTCTTCATTGTTGCACGCGGGGGCTTTTCATTGCGGTAGCTTCTCTTGCTGCAGAGCACGGGCTTCAGTAGCTGTAGCTCGAGGGCTCTAGAGCACAGGCTCAGTAGCTGTGGCTCATGGGCTTAGTTGCTCCGCGGCATGTGGGATCTTCCAGGACCAGGGCTCGAACCCGTGTCCCCTGCATTGGCAGGCAGATTCTTAACCACTGCGCCACCAGGGAAGCCCTGGCATTATTGTTTTCTAAGGTTAAAAGTTAGTCCACCCAAGAAGAAAGTGAATTGGCCAGAATCCTATTTCTTCATTGGTCCAGGAGTGGCAAGGACCCTACCTGACCATCTGGGCTAGTTATTGGAGCTGTTCATAAAACCTCTGGCTTTATTTCTCTAGGCATATGGAGGGACTGCACTTCCCTACCCCCTTAAGTAAGAGTGGCCACATGACTTGGTTAACACAGTTAAATATGAACAGGAGTGACGTATGTGTAGAAGCATATAAGTTCCTGTGCTTGGCTAATTCCCCCTTTCTCCCTTTGCTGACAATCACAGAAGTCCACAGAAGTGGACATTCATTAGTGAGGATGATGAAGAAAGGCCCCACTAATCTGCATTGGACAAGTAGAGGGTAGAAGAATAAACTGTTGTTATGTTGAAGCCATTATGAACATGAGGGTGTTTATTACTGCAATATAATCTAGCTTGTTCTGACCAATACGTCATCCAAATCCAGGTCGTATGGCTTAAAATGCAAACAATGAGTTCTGAGTCTTGTTTCTATGAATAAAAATAGAAAGCTATATGTGTGCAGATCAAGAATTAGATAGAGGCAAGGGATCAAATTTGACGAAGTCAATCCTAGACCTGATTTCCTATAGGCATTAAATATAGAAAGAAAAAATAGCTTGTGCATGTGAGCATAAGTGGTGTGTAGATGTCCATTTAAACTCTGCTGTGAGCTTGGACCTCTTTTCCTGCCATGCTGAAGAAAAAAATACCACATAGGCTGTGTATATCTAAGATGCTTTTCCTATAAGAGCCTTAAAATTTTCATTCCCCCTTTTCTAGGCATGCTACTAAGAGAATATTTTTCCTTTAGGAATGAATAAACCACTGAGATTCACATCCAACTTGCTGAGTCACTTGGCTTCTGCTAGAATTTTAACTACAGGAACCTGAAGGCAGCAGGGAGAGAGAAAGACACACACACACACACACACACACACACACACACACACACACCGATTTATAGAGAGAAGGAGAAAGAGACTAATTCTATTACAGACAGAAAGAAGAAAATTTTATTAAGTCAAATGGAAAACCCAAAAATATTTGAAAGATTTGGCTAAGACATCTATTTTCTTACTCTGTAGTGGGATCCCAGAATACAATATTTTAATAAAAATTGCAATGTAAGTAAAGTTTGAATTGGATTTTAACAGTGGAAAAAGCAAGGTCATTAGAGTGAAAAGACCTACGTTTTAAAAACCTTTTTTTATTCCAGGACCTGCACTACAAGCTGTTTGACTTTGACAAAGTCAGCTCACTTTTCTGAGTCATAGTTTCCTCATCTGTAAAAAGGGAATAATACAGCTTACCACATAAGTTGCTAGGGAAGACAGAAGATCATAAAATATGTTAACAGTCTAGGAAATTATCTGACACCAAGCAGAGATCACTAAATGTTTATTTCTTTTGTCTTTTTCATACCGTCTCTTCTTAATTCTAATAGAAAGTTTCTCCGTTAGGCTTCTTTTTTTTTTTTTTTTTTTGTGGTACGCGGGCCTCTCACTGTTGTGGCCTCTCCCGTTGCGGAGCACAGGCTCCGGATGCACAGGCTCCGGACGCACAGGCTCAGCGGCCATGGCTCACGGGCCCAGCCGCTCCGCGGCATGTGGGATCTTCCCGGACCGGGGCACGAACCTGTGTCCCCTGCATCGGCAGGCGGACTCTCAACCACTGCGCCACCAGGGAAGCCCTCCATTAGGCTTCTTGAAGATAGCTGTAGGAGGGCAAACTGTAGTTGTTATTCTGCCATTTAATGGAATACTGTGGGTTTTTTTTTTTTACCTCCCTTATTATTTACTATTCAAAATAATTCTAAATAAGTTTATCCCCATTTTACAGAGGAAACAGAGGCTTACAGACAATAAAAAATTTGTCCCAGTTCACGAGATAGTCTTTTAGTAATCTATTGCCACAATAATATGACACACATCCCCAAAACTCAGTGGCTCATAATAACGGCACTTGGTATGGCTCGTCAAGCTGTGGGTCAACCGAGTAGTCCTGCTGACTTAAGGTGGCCTCAGCAGGGCCCAGCCATGCAGCTACAGTCATCTGGAGTTTGGCAAATCTCTCTGGTCTATAGCCAAAGAACAATAAATAAGCAGCAGGAAGTAGAGTGATCTCTGGCTCCTTTATTGAATAAAATGGTGACCATGGCTGCACCAACTAACCTTCCCTGAACCCTAAGCCAGGGATCTCCTTTGGTCCAATGCCTTAAACCCAAGCAGTCCTGGAGTAGGCAAATGAGGAAGCCTGTGCTTCTAATAGAAAGGCTGCCTCCATCTTCATGTTATCCTGAGAGAGATGACTGATAGCAGGACAGAAGCTACTACGGACATACAGACAGCGAGTACAGATGCTTCCAACCGCCACCATTTCAAGGGAAGGACAATCAACCCGGAGAATTCACCACAGCTGGAGATGATTACCGTTGATGCTTCAGCCCAGCTCCACGCCAATATGTGGTCCAAGAATCAGCAGCATCAGCATCACTTGGGAGTTTGTTAGAAATGTGGACTCTTGGACTCCACCCCAGACCTACTGAATCCAAACCTGAGAAGCACTGCTTCAGCAAGAATCACAAGGTCATACTACTGAAATAGCATCTGTAGCCAGATTTGCTCTAGTAGGTAAATTTACTCTTCAAGCCCCAGCACCTTGTTGAGTCTCTGACCTCCCACCCAAGCTCTTACCACCTTCAGTTGCCCACCGGGCCCCATTCTCTGGAATGAGCATCTATCGTTTTTGCTTTTTCTGCATGCATTCCCCATCTTCTTCTTTCTTTCTTTTTTTTTATCTCATTCTGATTTTTCTTTGAGACAATTCACCTCCATGTGTTCTGGATGGGACTTATCCTGGTTCTAGGAATAGGTATGTGATCCAGGCTAGGCAATTAGAGTACAAAACCCTTCCACAGTGATTGGTTCTGGAAGGAACACATGACCCAGGCCTGGCCAAAGAAAAGAATAGTCATGGATTTTTCTGGAACTATTGGGAAAGTGGCATGCTCTTTTCTGCTGTTGACTATAGATGGTGGAGTCTATCTGAGAGCAAAGTCAGCACTTAGATGACAAGAGATAAATTTTTGATGACATTGTTTGAGCACCTGAATTCAGCCTTCTTTGAAGCCAGACCTGACCCCAGACTTTAAAATTATGCGAGCCAATATATTATCTTTTTTTGCCTAAATTGTTATGATTTGGATTTCTGTAACTCGAAAGTAAAATAGTCCTGATGTACAAAAGCCACCGCATGTTTCAAGCTTGCTGATCCGCACAAGTCCTTAGCTCAGCTGCCAGTCCCCTATTCCCCATCACCTGTAACATGGTCATTTTCCAATATCTATGTTCATAATTGTATGCACTGCCACAGTCATAAGAAGAATGGGGTTTCAAGATATAATTCTGGGCATGACCCTAGTGATTTGAGGGAGATGTAATTCTTCCCAAGTGTGACATGACCTGAGTGCTAGGTTCTATCTAGAACCTCACTACTCAGAGTGTGGACCAGCAGCATCAACAGCACCTAGGCACTTGTTAGAGATGCAGAGTCTCAGTTACCACCTCAGATATTCTGAATCAGAATTTGCATCTTAACAAATCCCCAGGTAATTCATGGACACAAGTTGAGAAGTGCTTCTCTAAAACACATATCACATAGTAGAAAAATGTTACTGCCTTGGAGTTAGAAGACTGGTCCTCCAAAGTTCTTCTTTTTTCTCAGTTTCCTCACCTGTGAAATGAATAGGGCAGAATGTTTCAGAGATTTACTCCAGCCTGGACTTTCTAAGACTCTTATGTTTTAGGGACAATTACTCAAACAGATTGTGACAGTCTTGTGCACTGATTAACAGGAAGAGAGGGGGCAGAAAAACAAAAGTGTGTCTCTATCAGTCAATAAACAATTGGTTGAAACTGTGTGTGGCAAGACATCCACTTCCATTTAGAAACAATTTTTTATTTTAAAGATGAGAAAATAAGCCCAGAGAGGTTAAGAGGTTTTCAAAAAGTCACACAGTACAGACACAGCAGAGCAGGGATGAGAAGATAGAGCTGAGAAGGAACAAAAGAACAAAGGATAGTTTTTGAGCACTTGTGCTCTGGATCTGGGCTACCTAGGTCCTGATACTTATTACTGGGTGTCCTTGGACAAAATGCTTAACTGCTCTGTATCTCAGTTTACTCATCTGTTTAATGGGCTTTGTGATAGTTCATGAAACTTCATGAAGTTGTAGGAAGTTAAATCTGTAGTGTTTAAAATGATGCCAGAAACATATAACATTTTATACATGTTTGTTAAGTAAATAAAAATAAATCTTGACTCCCTGTCTTGAGTGATTTCTGTGGTACATCCCAGCACTCCTGAGCCAGAACTGTCCTTCCTTTCCTTCAAGATTTCTTTGACCACCATGCAATGTCTCTGAACTAGGCCTTACTAAATTCTTTTTTAAATTACTTAAATTTTTTTAGCATGGTGAATATGAGTTAATTTAATATGAATTAATTACCAGATAATCTATTCTTGGTAGAAATTACTTGAGGCAGCAGGTTAGCTCAAAGGAGAAAGGAGAAGGGAGTTGAATAAAAAAGGATTGAGTGGGGCTTCCCTGGTGGCGCAGTGGTTCAGAGACTGCCTGCAGACGTAGGGGACACGGGTTCGTGCCCCTGTCTGGGAAGATCCCACATGCTACGGAGCGGCTAGGCCCGTGAGCCATGGCTGCTGAGCCTGCGTGTCCGGAGCCTGTGCTCCACAACGAGAGAGGTCACAACAGTGAGAGGCCCGCGTACTGCAAAAAAAAAAAAAAAAAAAAAGAATTGAGTGGATGGAAAGGACCAAAAGAAAATAAGCAGAGTAATTCTTGTTCATCAGTTTATCTGTGGCTTACCCACAGCAGTAGTTTGAAACACTGGATATACTTGGGAAGCTTTAAAAACATTTTCAGTGTCCAGGGCCCACTTGAACACAATTAAATCAGGATTTTTGGAAATGGTACTAAAGTGCCAATGTTTTTTAAAGCTCCCTGTAGTAGGCTGAATAATGTCCCCCAAAGATATCAGGTTCTAATCCCTGGAACCTGTAAACATTACTTTATTTCGAAAAAGGGTCTTGCAGATATGATTAAGTTAAAGACCTTGAGGTGAGATGATTACCCTAGATTATCTGGGGTGAAACCTAAATGAAATCAAGCTGCATGTATCCTTATAAAGAGGGCAGGGAGAGATTTGGACATAGGTGCACAGAGAAGGTGATGTGAACCCAAGAGGAATGTGTATTCTGTGGCTGTTGGGTGGAATGTTCTACAGAAGTCTGTTAGGTCTAGAGTGTTTTAGTGTTGTTCAAGTCTTTGATCCTTATTGATTTCCTGTGTAGGTCTTCTATCCATATGGAAAGTGGGGTGTTGATGTCTCCAACTATTATTGTTGAATTGTCTATTTCTCCCTTCAATCTGTCAAATTCTGGCTTTGCTGTTACACTTTTATGATTAAAATGTCCTTCTTTGTCTCTAGTAGCAATTTTTATCTGAAAAAATCTATCATGTCTGTTATTAGTATGGTCACTGCATACTTCTTTTGGTTGCTTGCATAGTTTATCTTTTTCCACCTTTTTAAATTTCAACCTGTTTATGTCTTCGACTGTAAACTGGGTCTGGCAGTTTATATGGCAGCATATAGTTCAATTATGTTTTTTAAAGTCCATTTGACCAACTTCTGCCTTTTGATTAGAGTGTTTTGTCCATTTACATTTAATATAACTGATAAGGTAGGATTTATGTCTGGCTTTTTGCTATTTGTTTTCTTTATATCTTTTGATTTTTCCCTTTATTTCTCCATAACTGCCTTCTTTTGTGTTAAAGTGATATTTTCCAGTATACAATTTTAATTTCCTTTTCATTTTATTCTTTAACTATAATTTTCTAGGTATTTTCTTATAGTTTCCCTGAGATTTACAATTATCATATTAACTTTAAAAATCTAGTTGAGATTAATATTAATTAATGATATCAGTTAATATTAATTAATATTGAAACAATTTAAATAGCACACAAAAACTTTTCTGATATACCTCCAATTCCCTCTCTCCACGTTTATGCTATTATGGTCATACAAATTTCATCTTTATACATTATTAACCCATCAACACAGTCTCATAATTATTGATTTATGCAGGTGTCTTCTCATAGTAGGAGAAGAAAAGAGTTACAAACAAACCAAAAAATACTGGCTTTTTATAAATAATATATATTTATTTATTCGGCTGTACTGGGTCTTAGTTGCGGCATGCGGGATCTTTTAGTTGTGGCATGCAGGATCTGGTTCCCTGATCAGGATGGAAGCCGGGCCCCCTACACTGAGAGCTCAGAATCTTAACCACTGGACAGCCAGGGAAGTCCCAAAATACTGGCTTTTATATTTACCCATGTATCTGCCTTTACTGATAATCTTTGCTTTTTTCTTCATGTGGATTTAAGTCACTGTCTAATGTCTCTCCATTTCAGCCAAAGCACTCCCTGTAGTATTTCTTGTAAGACCACTCTACTGGCAGAAAATTCTCTCAGCTGCTGTTTTTGTTTTAATCTAAGAATGTTTTAATCTCTCCTTCTTTTCTGAAGGATAGTTTTGCTGAATATAGAATTACTGGATAAAAGTCTTTTTTTTTTCCATCACTCTGAATATGTCATCCCATTGCCTCCCTGGTTTCTGATGAGAAATCAGCTGTTAATCTTATTGAGGATCCCCTGTCACTTCTCTCTTACTGCTTTCAAGATTCTCTCTTTGTCTGTTGCTTTTGATAGTTCATGGTGCATGTAGGTGTGGATCTCTGCAGAGTTTTCCTACTTGGAGTTCATTGATTTTCTTGGATGTTTAATGTTATTTCTCAAACTGGGAAGTTTGGGCCATTATTTCTTCAAATATTCTTTCTTTTCCTTTTCTCCCTTTCTTAGACTCCCTATATGGATATTTGGTATGCTTGATAGTGCCCCACAGGTCTCTGAGTTTCTTTTAATTTTTCTTCATTCTTTTTCTGTTTCTCAGACTGAATAATCTTAATAATAATAATAGTAGGGACTTCCCTGGTGACACAGTGGTTAAGAATCCACCTGCCAATGCAGAGGACACGGGTTTGAGCCCTGGTCCGGGAAGATCCCACTTGCTGCAGAGCAACTAAGTCCATGCGCCACAGCTACTGAGCCTGCACTCTGGAGCCCGTGAGCCACAACTACTGAGCCCATGTGCCACAGCTACTGAAACCCATGCACCTAGAGCTCATGCTCCACAACAAGAGAAGCCACCACAATGAGAAGCCCGTACACCACAACAAAGAGTAGTCCCCACTGGCCGCAACTAGAGAAAGCCCACGTGCAGCAATGAAGACCCAATGCAGCCATAAATAAGTAAGTAAATAAATAATCATCTTAATAATAATAATCAATAATCTTCTTAATCTAAATTTAATCTATCCTTTAATTTGCTGGTTATTTTTTCTACCAGATCAAATCTACTATTGTGATCCTCTAGTGAATTTTTCATTTTGGTTATTATACATTTAAATCCCAATATTTCTATTTGGTTCTTTTAAAAATAATAATTATCTCTTATTGATATTCTCTATTTGGTGAGTCACCTAATACTTTACTTTAGTTCTTTAGAATTTGTTTAGTTCTTCAGCATATTTCTAATCACTGATTTAAAATTTTATCCAGTTAGTCTAATGCGTGAGTGTCCTCAGGAATAGTTTCTGCTGATGATTTTTCTACTGTTTATGGGTCATATTTCCTTACATGTTTCAATATTTAGTTAAAAGCTGAATATTTAAAACAGTATAATGTAGCAACTCTGGAAATCAGATTCTGCCCCACACATCCCCATCATTTGTTGCTGCCACTATTTGTTTGTTTAGTGGCTTTTCCAAACTACTTCTATAAAGTCTATATTCTTTGTTGTGTGTGTCCTAAAGTCTCTGCTCAGTTAACTTAGTGATCAGCTAATGAATGGACAGATTTCCTTAAATGCCTTGCACCACTGAGTCTCACAGTACTTGCAGAGAAACTCTGTCTGTGTGTTAGGGTAGTGCTTCAACATTCTGGCAGGCAGTTTACAAGGCTGCTTTAGCCTTTGCTTCCTGTTTTTGCAGAGTCTCAAGAACATGCAGAGAATAGGGCTTTCTCAGATCTTTTGCGGGCATGCTCACAGCCCCATGCATGTGAATGATCTTCTAGATTCCCAGGAATATATTGGAACTTTTCAAAGGCCCTATGGACATCTCATTTCTCAGCATTTCTTTTTAAGTTTTTTGGTCAGTGCCTTGTTTGCCCCAACAGTTATCACTGCCTCAGGCAGCTGCTATGTTAAACATTTGCTGCTGACTGTTTTTGACAAATGCCCTGAGGAAAAGTCTGTTCACATTGATTGCGTTCTGATACATGTCAAATATAGACAAGCCCCGAGAGTAGTAGTTTCCAGGGAACTTTCAAACAGGTCAAGTAGTGACAGTTCTCTCTGGGTGGGGCTTCTAGGGAGCTCCAAACCAATTATGCCTCCCTCGATTGGCTTCTAGGCTCATGGTTTTCAAGGGTACTACAGAGCTGTGGAAAGGGGGATGGGAGTAGGAAAAGTTAAACGCTACAAAGTTTGCTGTTCTTACCTAGATTCAATCATTTTTCTTGCATAAATTGTTTAAATCAGATTGTTATAAACCTTTGGTTAATTTCCAGAGGTTAAAAAAAAAAAAGCTTTTGAAAAATTTTGCCAATGCTCTCATTGCTTTATCGAAGAGCAGATTTTGGAGGTCCCTACTCCATGATTCCAAAAGTGACTCTCTATGATCACTATTTTATTATTAAAATGTTGACCTCCAGCAGGACTCCTGCCCAGACATCAGCTCCCACATCTCACATTTAATCCAGACTCTCTATTTAGCATTACCCAGAAGAACAAAGAGATTAAAAATACACTTCAGGGAGTTCTTTTTTTCTTTTCCACTCTAAAAGTGGAT
Source organism: Globicephala melas (assembly GCF_963455315.2). Lineage (NCBI taxonomy): Eukaryota > Metazoa > Chordata > Mammalia > Artiodactyla > Delphinidae > Globicephala > Globicephala melas. The sequence goes on along the minus strand of NC_083328.1, from coordinate 49,947,709 downwards.
GTCATTTTGACAGACTGAACAAGCAAGTTTTTAGAATTGCCGAGGCATTATGAGACAGATATTTCAGGTAGAACATTGCAGCCTACCCAAATCAGGAGTGCCTGCTTAAAAGCATTTTAAAAAAATTTGATATCTCCATTCTTTTTAAGATGAGTAATACAGTCACATTAAAAAAATTTTTTAATTAAAAAGTCGGGACTTCCCTGATGGTCCAGCAGTTAATACTCCATGCTCCCAATGCAAGGGGCCTGGATTTGATTCCTGGACAGGGAACTAGATCCCCCATGCTGCAACTAAGAGCCTGCATATCGCTAGTAAAGATTTCACACGCCACAACGAAGGCGAGATGCAGCCAAATAAATAAATATTATTTTTAAAAAATATAAATAAATAAAATTTTTAAAAGTCTCCAGGAGTGGAATTGCTGAATCACATTGTAGTTTCTACTTTTAATTTTTTGAGGAACCTCCATACTCTTTTCCATAATAGCTGCACCAATTTACATTCCCATCAACAGTGCAATAGGGTTCCCTTTTCTCCACATCCTCACCAACATTTTTCATTTCTTGACTTTCTGATAATAGCCACACTGACAGGTGTGAGATGATATCTCACTGTGACTTTGCTTTGCATTGCCCTGATGATTAGTGATGTTGAGTATCTTTTCATGTGTCTGTTGGCCATCTGTATGTCTTTGGAAAATTGTCTATTTAGGTCCTTTGCCTAGTTTTTAATCAGATTGTTTGTTTTCTTTATGTTAAGTTGTATGAGTTCTTCGTATATTTTGGATATTAACCCCTTATCAGACATACCTTTGACAAAAATTTTCTCCCACCTAGTAGGTTGCCTTTTCATTTTGTTGATGGTTTCCTTCACCGTGCAAATGCTTTTTAGTTTGATGTAGTCTCGTTTGTTTACATGTGCTTTTGTTGTCCTTGCCTGAGGGGACAGATCCAGCAATTCCAGTTCTGTGTATTTATCCAAAGAAAACAAAAACACTAATTCAATATATATATATACACTCCAATGTTCATTGCAACTTTATAATAGACAAGGTATGGAAGCAACCTAAGTGTCCACTGATAGATGGATGGATAAACTCAGACATAAAAAAGAATGAAATCTTGTCATCTGTGGCAACATGTATGGACTTAGAGGGTATTATGCTAAGTGAAATAAGTCAGACAGAAAAAGACAAATATTATATGTGGAATCTAAAAAACAAAGAAAGCAAACAAACATAAAACAAAAGCGGACTCAAAAATAGAGAACAAACTGGTGATTGCCACAGGAGAGAAGAGTGGAGAGACGGACAAAATAGTGGAAGGAGGGTTAAGAGGTACAAACTTCTAGTTATAAAATAAATATCATGGGGATGTAATGTACAATATAGAGAATATAGTCAATAATATTGTAATAGCTTTGTATGGTGACAGATGGTAACTAGACTTATTGTGGTGATCATTTAGTAAGGTATAGAAATATTGAATCACTATGTCATACACCTGAAACTAATATAATACTGTAAGTCAATTATGCTTCAATAAAATTTTTTAAATAAAATCAAATCATGCATTTTAGTGTTTATCCTTCTCCGAAGTAACCATCTTTTAATATTTCAGTTGTAAGTTCTTCTTAGTGTTTATAACCTTGATTTTAAATGATATAATCCTATTTCTTGATTTATCAACTTTAAATAATATTTATTAACTCTCTCTTATTAAAGATTAGAACATGATCTAATTGGTCCTTTCTCTCTATTCCAACACCTCAACTTTATTACTTCTAACAATTTTTGGTTTTCTGTTGGTTAATTTTGTATATAAATGTATGTTTAATCATATAATATGATTAAACTTTATTTTTCTTCTATCAACTTTACACCTATTCTCTTAACCCTTTACCATATAAAAATGGATAAATTGGAGCTTGTACATTAAATAAAACCTCTCCACCTTGTCCCTTCCCAAGCCCCTCCTTTAACGATCACATTCTGAAAGTTCTATCATCACTTTTCTATAACATGTAGATTCTGTTAGATAAACTTAATTAAAACTCTGTGCTTGATCTACAACTTGATTATAAACTTTGAAAATTAATAAATAGCATTTACAGCATTATGATTATATAAATATTATTCGCTGCAGAACCAGGTAGAATAGTATGTTTTTAAACATTCCTATGGCACTACATCTTCACTATAATAACAAGAAAATAATTAAAGAGAAAGAACAAATGGAAAACCTTTCCTTAAGCTCCACCAAAAATTTCTCAAAATTGTGTAATATTTGAAACAAAAATTTATAGCATAGCTTTGTTTTTCCTGGCATTTTTAAATAGGTGCTTTTTATTGCCATTAGAAGAGATCTATGCCATTGTCAGACCAATACTAGGATCATCCACCTTTTAGATCACATTATTTGTTAGATTATCTAATTTGCACTGATTTATTTCTATACTTGCTTCCTAGCTTCGATACTAGGAAAGAAATTCTATATTAGTTTTAATATTTCCTAAATTTTTAGTCTTCTTGCATTTAGTGGATTCCTTTGTGAGTTTTTGTTTTGCTAGTGTACAATGCTCAGAAACTGTTTTGATTTGCAGACAAAGCACAAGTGAACTTCCTGATTCTGTGTATATTTGAAAATGTCTTTATTTTGCCCTTCATTCTTTATTAACATTTGGCTTGGTATAGACTTATAGACTAAAATTAATTTTTCTTGCAACATGTGAAGACTTATTCTATTGACCCTACCGTCTGGATTCACTGATGAGAAGTCTGATGTTGATGTGATTCATGTTTCTTTGTAAGCAACCATCCTTTTCTCCTCTACAGAAATTCTTAAAATCTTCCCCAGGGAAAGTGGGAAATTATTCAAAAGAAGCAGCATATTAATTGTGTGGTGCTAACTTGTCAGTGAACAATACTTACATACTCATGTTAATGTCCGAGTGATTATGTGAAGAAAACTCATGATATTGAAAGGATAGGGAGAGGAAAAAGTGGTGACCTAAGAGAGCTTGTTTATCATTGACCATAAGAGGAAGTCAAGGGCTTCCCTGGTGGCGTAATGGTTGAGAGTCTGCCTGCCAATGCAGGGGACACGGGTTCGTGCCCCCATCCGGGAAGGTCCCACATGCCGAGGAGCGGCTAGGCCTGTGAGCCATGGCCGCTGAGCCTGCGCGTCCGGAGCCTGCGCTCCACAATGGGAGAGGCCACAACAGTGAGAGGCCCGTGTACCGAAAATAAAAAAAAAAAAAAAATGCAACTACAAACTGGGCAGAATAAACAGTTTTTTCATAGAAGACATGCCGATGGCCAACAGACACATGAAAAAATGCTCAACATCACTAATCATCAGGGAAAAGACATCAAAACCACAATGAGATATCATCTCACACCTGTTAGAGTGGCTATTATCAGAAAGTCAAGAAATAACAAGTGCTGGCAAGGATGTGGAGAAAAGGGAACCCTATTGCACTGTGGTTGGGAGTGTAAACTGGTGCAACCACTATGGAAAACAGTATGGAGGTTCCTCAAAAAATTAAAAATAGAACTACCATATGATCCAGCAATTCCACTCCTGGAGTTCAAAAAGTTATATGCACCCCTATGTTCAGAGCAGCATTATTAACTATAACCTAGACATGGAAGCAACCAAAGTGTGTCCATTGATGGATTAATAAATAAAGAAGATGTGGTGTGTGTGTGTGTGTGTATACATGTGCATACATATATATGTTACATATTTTATACATATATAATGGAATATCACTCAGCCATTAAAAAAATAAAATCTTGTCACTTGTGCCAACATAGCAGGATCTAGAGGGCATTATGCTAAGTGAAATAAGTCAGACAGAGAAAGACAAATACTGTATGATTTCACTTATATGTAGAATCTGAAAAGAAAACAAATGAACAAACATAACAAAATAGAAACAGACTCACAGATAGACAACAAGCAGGAGGTTGTCAGAGGGGAGGGGGTAAAGGAGATTAAAAGGTACAAAGTTCCAATTTCAAAATAAATTAGTCACAGGGATGAAATGTACAGCACGGGGAATATAGTCAATAATATTGTAATGACTGTGTATGGTGGCAGGTGATAACTAGACTTGTCATGATGATCATTTTATAATGTATAGAAATATTGAATCACAATGTTGTATGCCTGGAACTAGCATAGTTGTGTAGGTCGATTATACTTCAAGTTAAAAATGAGGAAACTGAGAAAACAGAGTTGAATAACTTGTCCAAAGTCACACAGTTAAGAGTAGAACCAGGATATAAACACAGGCAGTTTGGTTCTTGAGTCTGTGCTGTGCTGTCTCAAGAGAGCCAGATTTTGGCCGCTCTGAGGAATATAATGCAAAATGGAAATTTACATAGTGAGTAGAGCCATCTGTGCATGAAAAGGCTTGCCTTTCTGAGGTGGTAGCTAGTCCCATATAACTGCAGGTGTTCAAGTACAAGTTGGACTACCACTTGGCCAAACTAATCAGTCTTAATATTCAAAGTGTTATCCATGGATCAGCAGCAGTGACACCAGCTGGGAGCTTGATAGAATTTCAAGCTCCTCCTCAAAACACTGACTATCAAAGTTTAGGAGTCACTGTAGCACAGGGTCTTTGTGAACCAGAGTAATAATAAAAGGGTGACGAGCATGGTTGTATTGCCAGACAGGCCTCAAGGTGAATCTCAGCTAGGCCAATTCCTAGCCATGTCATTTATTCATCTAAGCTTCAGTTTCTACATCTGAAATGGGCTGATAATTGTATTCCCATGGGGTTGCTGTGAGGACTTAATGAGTTCATACATGTAGAGCACTCATCACGATGCCTAATATCTTATAAGTACTCAATAATTGTAAACCACTAATAGGAATATGCATCAGATGTAAGGCTGGACCAGATAAATACCTCTGAAGATCCCCTTCAAAGAAAAGATTAAAAAAACAAAGAATATAAGAGGAGGAGAGTGGAAGAAATCAACTGATGCATAAATATGTTGAGTTTAAGACACCTTGATTCCTCAGGTAAGAGTATTCGGTAAGAAGCTAAGAAGATGCTTCTGAAGCTCATGAGAGAAGGTGGGATTGGGAATATAAAATGAAGAGTCATATATAAATAATGGCTAAACTAAGGGCATGGATCAGATATTTTTAAGACAACATGTGAAGGAAGGGATAGGACATTGGGTTCTCTTGATGTACTGTGGTCAGTTCAGGAGTCCGGAAAATCAATCAGAATTCTCATGTATTTACTGGGATTAAAATAATAATTACTTGTACACATACCTCAGAGAATGGTGAGAATATAATGAGATCACGTGTGTGACAGTGCTTTACAATTTGTACAAACGTGAGCTGTTCGATATTCCTCTCTTTGACTTAGAGTACAAAAGTTTTCATGGTGGAGAGTCAGGACATAATCCATGGACATATGGAGCTCCCAGAGGGTTTGTGTGGGGCTCAGGGAAATGTCCAGCTTAACCTGCTGGGCACAGCAATTTTACTGCTTCAACCCATCTGCTATGGAAAACAAGAAGCCAACAAAAAAGGGAGAAACAGGTGAGAGCATCTGACAGAGCACTTTAAGAAATGGAATGAGTGGTACAGATTGTCATGTGAAGTCAGAGGTTAAAAAGATGGGAAGTCCATTGGTTATGACGAAGAGATCATTGATGCTCTCTGCTGAGATATTAGAATGCCTTGCCCAGCCTGGTACCTGTTGGCTGGCAGAACTGCACTGCTCTTCACGGTCAACACTAATAGAATTGTGCCAGATAGCCTTGCTCCATCCCAGCCATATCCTGAATTATTCACATCAACCCATCTCAACCTGATTTTCACTGCCAGAGTTCCTGGCTCTTGGGATCAATTCTGATTTAAGACCTCATATCATCCCCTCAAAAGCAGTAGTTGACATTGATGTTTTGTTCTGACTTCTGGCTGACTCTCTCAAGTATATTTTGAGTGCATCTTCTGACCCAATTCTTATTTATGCTCCTTATTAAGTATTGATCTCTAAATTCCTTTCTTGATTGTACTTGGCACTCTTTTATTTGGAATATGTATCTCCTGTTTACTCCAGATAATCATCTTGCCAGCCTAGATCCTCTCTTGAAATTCACCCCAACCACACTTTGTGGTCAGTGATCCATAGACTTATCCCATTAGCAAGTGGAACCCCAAAGCTGCTAATGAAAATAGTCATACATAAGCCATAACATGTTGAGGTTAGCTGTAAAGGGAGAGTGTGATGGTTAATTTTATCTGTCAACTTGACTGAGCCTCAGGGTGCCCAGATATTTGGTCAAACATTTCTATGAGAGTGCCTTTGGATGAGATTAACACTTGAATCAATAGACTGATGAAGCAGATTGCCCTCCCTAATGTGGTGGGCCTCATCCAATCAGCTAAAGCCCTGAGTAGAACAAAAAGGCTGATTCTCCCCTGAGTAAGAGAGAATTCCTCTTGCCTGGCTTCCTTTAAACTGGGACACTGGCTTGTTCCTGCCTTCAGATCAAACTGAAACAATGGGTGTTGAGCCTGCTGGCCTCTGGTCTAGAACTATACCACCATTGGTTTGGTGTCTTGGGTCTCCAGCTTGATTCACCCTGCAGGTCTTGAGACTTGTCAGCCTCCATAATCACATGAGCCAATTCCTTAGAAGAAATCCCTTTGCATGTATATGTATAGGGAGAGGGGGAGGGTAGTATGGGGGAGAGACAATGTGTGTGTCTAGATATATATACATATTCTATTGGTTCTGTTTCTCTGGAGAGATACAGATGGGCTAAGTCCAATGAGCCTGGCAGAGTCTGTACTAAAGCACAGTGTTTATGAACTTGGGCCCTGGGGTTCAAATTCCAGCTGTACCATTTATTAGCTGTGCCCTTGGTCAGGTTATTTAACCTCTTTAATCCTTATTTCCCTCCTCTGTTTTACTTAAATCCCAATATATTCCAGTGCCAAGCATACGGCAGGTAAATGTTGAGTAAATGAATGAACTAATACAGATGAAGAAATCAAGGCCCAGGGCCATTCATTGATACATATTTCATTAGTAGCTAATGAAAAAACTCAACCCCTCATATTAAAGCAGAGTTACATTTCATTACTTAGAGGAAAAGTTAAAAGTCTCATCAAATTGAGAGATTTATTTAACCAAGACTTCACAATTTCTTTGTGGGTTGGTTATAATTACTGTCCCCATTTTACCTGTGAAATGACTGAGGTACAGAGAGCTTAGAGAGCTAATAAGATTCTTGAAAGACTTACTAAAGGAATACTGTGATCCCTTTCAAATAGCCTTTTAGAAGTTTGCTTATTTCAACTACTATTTTTTCCTTCCCTCTGTCCCTGACTGTCACAGGGTTCTTCCTCCCTACTTGACCACCTGCATATCTCGGTATTGGAGAGGGTCCTGGGATGCATTCACATACAAAAGAAACCCTGTAATTTTGATGCATTAAGGAACAGGAGTTTGAAAGCACCCAGCATCTGGCTGCTGAGCACTTCTCCTTCCATCCTGCAATGCTGTTCTTAGTAAGGAACGAGGTGTTATTTAAAATCCTGGTGTGCAGTCTTATTTTTTCTCAACATGGCAAGCCGGAAACAGAAACCAATATCCCTAGTTCTGCTTTTACCTCTTACAGGATATGTCTCTGCCTCAGAGGCTTCAGGGAAAAAGGAGTTTAGATCTACAGAATTTAAGCTTTTCCCAGTTACTCTTAGGTCACTATCTATAAATGGGTTGGGGGATGAGGTAAGGGCTAGAAGAACATATAAAGAGAAAGTGGCAAGCAAACCATGTGGAAAAAAAACCCAAGGAATTAAAACAGTTGATCTGTCAAATTACGTATTCTTGTGCCCTCACAATGTTTCAAAATATTGTCACAGGGTGCCTGGCATGGCCCAAAGGAGGACCTTGGAGAAGGGGGTTCTGAGCTGGGCTAGTTCTAAACTACTTGCAAACTGACTTTGGAAAGATCTTACAACATTTTATAAAAACTTTTATAATTATTCTTCATGATGTTGTAATTATTGAGTCAACCATGCATCTCGCTCCTTACCTGGGAGATACAAGCTAAATATCTTAGATCTGGAGTTGTTGCAAACCAGAGTACTTTGGGGAATGGTGTACCAGAAAAAGCTTTCAGAGACTACATTAGCATAGTGTAAATATCCTTCCAGCAGAGCAGGTAATTTTCTCATTACTCATCAAATGAGTTCCTAAGAATTTGTTACTCTACACGTTGGATCTTTGTAGAAATAACTCACAAGAGCTGAATCATTTCAGAGTGAATTTTCCATTACCTTTCTTCTCTGTATGGCTTAGGCCTTTATAGACCCTGAATAACATAAATCTGCTGGTTCCCTACTGGCAAAGATGACTATGGATTTTTTTTTTTTAATCAAGCAATGAGAAAACACTAGGGGGGAAAAATCTCATTATCAGGGACTTCACTGGCGGTGCAGTGGTTGGAAGTCCGCCTGCCGGTGCAGGGGACACAGGTTCGATCCCTGGTCCGGGAAGATCCCACATGTTATGGAGCAACTGGGCCCGTGCGCCACAACTACTGAGCCTGTGCTCTAGAGCCCGTGTGCCACAATAACTGAAGCCCACATGCTCTAGGGCTCGCATGCTGCAACTACTGAGCCAGCATGCTGCAACTACTGAAGCCTGTACACCTAGAGCCCATGCTCTGCAGTGGGAGAGGCCTGCGCACCGCAACCAAGAGGGGGCCCTGTTCTCTGCAACTAGAGAAAGCCTGCACGCAGAAACGAAGACCCAACCCAGCCAAAAAAGAAAAAAGAAAAAAAAATCTCATTATCCTATTAAAATACATTTAAGGATGTCTGGTTTTCCTGAGTAGACTTATATTTATCCAATGTTTATGTTTTCTAAATTAGACTCTGCTACCTTTCCCAGATCAAGATGAAGACTCTCTCAAACAGCATCTTTTTAACATAAGCACAGGAGAATGAGAAATGCTACCGCCACCACAGCATAATCCCGTAGAGCCTGTGGTATTTTCTGTGATGCTTTGAATTAGTCTGACTCTCTCCTCTACTGTGTAATTTTTTAAGATGTCAATGTGGGGCATCAGCAGCTGAAAATTCAGCATACCAAGCCAGTCCTCCCCTGTGACTGCCACAGAGCTGTTGCCTACAGTTGAGCCTACATCACTGGTGTAGTTACTTTTTTAGTTTTATTATTTTTTTAATCTGGAAAATCCCCCACCTCCTCTATTCCTGCACAAAACTTTCTGCCTGAATGACTTTCAGACTGAGGGCCAAACACATATTTCGTTTCTCTCCACTTCAGGCTTCCCCCCTCAAGACTTCTACATGCTGAAAAAGTGTCACATTTGGGGGAAAAAAATCCTGACTATGAAGGATTTTGTAGTGACATCACCGCATTCGCTGTCACTTCTCCCAGCCCATTCCAGCTTGCTCTGTAGTGAAAGTGAGAACCATAACTAGGCGTTTATTGTCAAGTATCGGAGGACCAGGCAGATTTTCTTCTTCTTTATTGTATATGAATCTTAAATGTTTAATGAAGTAAACAAATTTCAGCAACATGCCGTGTTTTAAGAATCCAGCTTTAATAAAAATCCAAACACTATTCATTCATTATTATTGAAAACATTAATATTTCAAAATACCCTTTGGGTCAAGGAATCTTTAAAGAAGCAGTGACTTCTACTTATTTCAATTAAAGGCATTGTTTATTAAATTCTTACAGCTCTGCTCGCTATAAATGCCCCCATTAAAACTCTGTTTTCCTCCTTTCTTTCCTGGGATTTATTCTCCATTCCCTTCTCTCTCTCTCTCTCTCTCTCTCTCCCTCTCTCTCTCTCTTTCATCACGTGCAGTTAAAAACCTAAGCTCGCTCTCAGCCCACAGAGCAGGGGTGTGTATTGGGGTCGGGGAGGTGATGTTCGTTTCCCCAGCCCCAGGCAAGGATTTTCCATTGCCTAAAAGAGGCCATCAAGTTTTAACATTGAGAGGCACGACTTCTAATCGCATCCTTCCCAGAAAAGTACAAACAGCTCCTCACCGAGATCCCCCACGTCCCACGCGCTCCCAGCTCGCCCTCCCCGCGGAGTGCCCCGCGACAGCCTCCCCAACACCTGTGAATCATCCGAGAGGCTGCCACCATTTGCATATGACCCCCCTTCCTTGGCGCCTAACGCACACAACAAAGGAGGACAGGATTATTGCTTTATGATTATTCTTTTTAATCTCTCCTATGACCAGCACTAGTAGTTTCTCGCCCACGTCCTGTTTTGAGCATCAGAGGGCCCCCAAGGTAGCCTTGATTGGTACTCAGGGTGTGTGCACTGAATGAAGCACCAGAATTTTGTAGCGTCCCAGCAATCCTTGAAGCCGCAGCCCCCCACATTATCCCACCCCACCCCCACCCCAACCCCCAGAAGTCTGGTCAGTCCTAGGAGGCGTGTATGCGCCTCTGTGAACTATTCCTAAGAAACCCAACATAAAACCCCAGGCTCCGATTGCAAATTAAACCCAAACAGCGTCACCTATTTTGGCCTCCGCAAACAACTCTCAACCCAAAGCTTTGAACTCCAGCAAACCCACGCTGGTTGGGTTAACTACCCCTCCCTCCCCTTTCCCCCAATTCCTTTGAAATCGCTCAGCGATAATTGCTCTGACGTACTTTAAAATAACGTGTACTAATCTCTCTCCCCAACTGACCACATTGAGGCGAACTCTAAGCCTCGATGCTACTTTGATAAAATGAAGAAATCACTCATAAAAATAGCAACCCACGTAGCTTGGCCATATATGGAGCTGGTGAGAGTTGACAGGGATGCCCCTTTGGACTATCTTTTTTAGAAAAAGCAAAATCGCAGCTGAAATCTCCCCCCACCCCCTTGCCGTCTACTCCTCCTCTGCCTTCCCTTCCCCTTCTATGACTCAACCAAAGACGAACTCAGCAGGGGAAAATTTTTGTATATATAATCTCAAATATATTGCATATATATCGCACATATACATACACACACACACACATATATACATGTACATACACACGTACACACAAAAAAACAGAATGTCAGATGACCAGTCGCGAGATAAATGAGTTTGCCCGTGACCGGGTATTAAATAGGAGTCATAAGAATCGTCCCGTTCTGGTGTTTATAAAAGACTAAAATACAAAGGTTTGCAGTACAGCGAACCGGGAGCTGAGTCAAGTGCTCGGCCCCTCGCGGCTCCTCCCCTCCCACCGCCCGCCCCCATCCTCCCTCCGCCCTCCCCTCAACACACTTCCTCCCCGCCTCTCCAGGAGAGGGCTATTAAAAGCTGCTGACGTCAAAAGGGACGGCCATCTTTGATGAGGGCAGAGCTCACGTTGCATTGAAGACGAAACCTCGAGGAGGTCAGGCGCTGTCTTTCCTTCCCTCCCAGCTCGGCGGCTCCTCCACACTTGGAACCTGCAGGGGCCGGGCGAACACCACCCTCTGGAGAAGCCAAGGTAAGGAGCCCCCCTCCCCAGGTCGTGGTTCTGGCTCTAGATGGCTACATACCCAGAGGGGACCACAGCTGGGCAGACCAAGTGAGCTTGGGCAAATACAAGAATTTGTGCACCTAGGGTGCGGTATTCCGTGTGTGCGCGTCTGGCTAGACTCCCGCCTGGGGCTTTATAAAGTATTTTCGAGGTGAGCTGCTTGGGGAAGGGATGAATGGGAACAGTGCAGGTGGAGCGATGGGGAGGAAGTGCAAGAATACGTACGGAATAATAACTTACTCTCTTTAAACAGTAGTGGGACCTTCTGTCTCTTCCATTTTGCGATGCAGTTTTAAGAGATGTTTAGGCTGTGGGGTTTTGGTTTTGTTTTGTTTTTTTTTTCTGTAGATCAAGAAAAACAAACCCTGTGGTTCTGACCCGATTATTAGGACTTGTCGTTAGGGCGCTATTATCTAGGGAAGAATTAGGGAGAAGGCAGGGTGTGGGCGCTGGGGAGGCGAAAGAAGGGGGAGTTCCCGCCCCGGGCAAGCTGAGCTGCAGCCGCCACAGCAGCCTCCATGCCCCACGGACTTGATTTATGCCGCCTGCTCCACGTCAACTGCAGGCTGGCGGGAGGCGGGCGGGTAGTGCTGGGTGGGAGGGCTCTGCGGAAGGCTGGCGGGGGCGGGGGCTCGGGCTCGCCTCCGTACTGCGGCGGCCAGCGCTCAGCACCCTGGACAGCAATACCAAGGGACTGCTCTGGCGCCCGCGACCTTCCAGCACCGCGGATAGCGGTCCGGCCGCCCCGGCGCACCTACCTGCTGCAGAGATGCCTGGCCGGGGCTAGATGTTCCAGGGCTGCAGGCCAAATTGCTTCTCTGAGACTTAGGTCTCACGGAGAACCCCTAATAGAGCAGGTGTAGTAGGTTAAAAGAAAAAAAGAAAGGAAAAAAAAAATCCTGCCTACAGGACTCCTTTGGAAGCAATTACCAGCTCCCATCCTTAGCTCCTGCATAGCCTAAAAAAAAAAAAAAGTCTACTTGTGGAAATTTTCTGTGTTACCCTCTCCCCTCCCCGCCCCCCCCCCCCTTTTTAGGTAAAAAAACAAACACATTTTTAAAAATTTGCATTTATCCTCCAGTCAGAAATCAAGGGTTTTGTTTATTTCTTTCTTTTCTCTCTCTTTTTTTTTTTTTTAAAACACAGAACAGATCTGTCTGCAGATCCAGGGTGATCATGAATGAGGTATATATGAAGATGCCAACACAATCTGTTTATAGGAGCGATATATCTTTCTACATGTTTCTATTTGATAAAAAATGTAGGGGTAGTTGAACTAAGCAGAATCAACTTTAATAATCAATCCTTCTTCCTCTCTCCCATCCTTGTAATTAGGCATTGACACAAGCACATGCCCATAAAAATACATCTCTAAGAAATATTACAGGTCTTACAGGGTATAGATTTAACCTCTTTGGCCATAGTTTCAGAGTGAGGGGAAGTATTTCCTATGGACATTTGTTATCTCAGGATAGTTTCTGATTTTGACAACATTAAGACTGGCTTTCCTCAGGGGAATCTAACTGTGTCCTTCAGGGTGATGCAGATGAAAGGACCATGGTGTTAGGCTGAAACTGGACTCTGACCTAAAGATCTACTGCAATTTCCATTACAGCATTGCGGGATTTTGCTGAGGCAGTAATAAGTACTTTAACCATTTTCTACTCTGACGTTTGGAGCCTGTGAGTGAACAAAAATTATCACAGGGATATTCCCAGCTGTTTAATATAGATAAAATCAACATAAAATGACCAGGAACAAAACTGTGCTATTTGAGTAGTTGTTAAATAAGAGTAATAGCGTCATATGTAAGAATGTTTATACAGCACGTTAAAGAAATGCTATCATGATCCCCTGAAAAGCCTTAAAATAAGATCTTGGATTGGGTTTAGTTAGTCATTAACTCCAACCATTTATATATTAGAGGTGCTCCAATGCCGTGTCCACATAGAGAAGGTACTTTCATTCCCAGCTATTTATTTCCTAGTGTTTTTTAAGGATAACCATGTGGTTCCATATAAGTATATACAGATCTGTTGCTGGATATGGATGTAAAATTATTATTCAAGAGTATGTAACTGCATAGAAGAATTTTACAACTCTGCAATCTGCAGATGAAATAAATAACTGTGTTTCAGTGATAGGAGGAGGGGAGACAAGATGGGTAGGAGTCTTGAAAAATGCTTTGACTTCATGCTGCATGTCCAGACAGCTCTCTGCGTAGTTGCGACAAATGAAAAAGCCTAACACTGCTGGAATTATGTGCTTGGACATTAGTAATTACTGCTGGGTTTGTTTGTTAGTGGAAGACTGGGGTAGTGGGGGCAGAGGTAGAGGACTGCAGTGAAGCTGGCAAAGGGTACAAATCTGGGAGGAAGTGGTGATGTGCACAATTATGGAGCTAATAGCTTACTGAAAAGTTTAAAAAAATGTAATTGAAACATGAATTTAACATTTACATTATTGATAAGCTTCAGGAAAAATATCAAGAGATTTCCTATTTTAAGTTTTAAATTTTAACAATCCAGGGCAATATGGTGAGCAGAGGCAGGAGCAGATGGACACAGAGATGTGCCAGGAAATATTCACACAGACCCTCCAGTGGTACCTGCTTGTTTGCTCATTGGCATTTTCTGCTTTACCACCTTGGCATTCAGAATATGAAACAATTTGTAATCTTATTAACCTCTCCATGGTAAATCTCCCAAGAATTCACAATTTTATTTTTACTTCGTTAAACATGCACGACCACACATGCACAAACACAATACAAACTGCCTCTGAATTCGCTTATATAAAGACATTTCTAAACTCTAGGTGTTGACCCCAGAGTGATGGTTATCAACCAGAAGACTGATCTATCTGCCAGTAGCACCTCTTCTCATAGCAGCCAGCCTTCAACAGAGCATGTAGGTTTTGACGATTAGGAGAAATGAGAGATAATTTGAGAAAGAGGTTGACAAAGGAGACATGAAGGATAAAAATAGATAGCTCTGCTTTTTATATGATGCACTATGAATAAACTATTTTTCTCACATCATGGAACTACTTTACAATTCTATAAAGGTAAGGCAATTGGTGTTTTCAGCCTCAGTGCTAAATATATTTCTGCAGTGTCATCCCTTGTCAGCAGGGACCAACCTGATTGGAAGACATTCCTCAATCAGTGAGCACCAGATACATAAATGAACCCCACTGAGGATGTAAAACCTCATGCTTATATAGTCTTTGACCTCAATAAGTTTAACACCTAGTACTTTTTTTTCTTTTTTTTTTTTTTTTTTTGCGGTACGCTGGCCTCTCACTGTTGTGGCCTCTCCCGTTGTGGAGCACACAGGCTCCGGACACGCAGGCTCAGCGGCCATGGCTCACGGGCCCAGCCGCTCCACGGCATGTGGGATCTTCCTGGACTGGGGCACGAACCCGTGTCCCCTGCGTCGGCAGGCAGACTCTCAACCACTGCACCACCGGGGAAGCCCTAACATCTAGTACTCTTAATGAAAACAACAAACAATAAAAATTAATAATACCAGAAGGAAAGTGCAATAAAACAGTAGAAGAAAAATCATGAGGGAGTGTATAATTACTTGCCAAGTCAATGCGACCAAAAATAAGGAATGCAAATTCTGAGGACAATATTTCAGTGGACTAGAATGATCCGAGACAGGAAGCAGGACCTGAGCTGGTTTGGGAGGTTGGAGAGAGGTGAGGGGACTCTGCTAAGTAAAAGTTATAGCATAGGCAGAACTACAAGTTAGGCAAGCCCAAGGTATGGTCAGCAAACCCTGAAAATGCCCATCCATTTGGGTGAAGTGGGACGCTTATAAAGGGGAATATGCTGGAACTGTGAGTTGGAGCCGCCTATGAAAGGCCTTGAATGCCACACTGAGGACTTAGTGCTTTATCCTCTAAAGTTGATTTCTGAGCAGAAGCTGATATAACAAAGTAACCATGTCTTTTTTAACATCTTGGAATTGCTATTGACTGAGTGGAATTAAATTTACATTCTTCCAGAAATAGAGGGGAGCAAACTGTTATCATAAAGGATGATTAATTAAAAAAATAGTAACCAGTCCTCATTTAGTCATCTATTAAGACCACCCTTCAGTATATACATGGGCTTCTAAGTCCTACCCAGAAGTTAATTGTAGGTTTCAATTTTTCGTTATTGACTAGAACAAATTATTCAAGATGAGTGCCTACCAAGAAGATTGAAAATCGGGTCAGGCGTCTGGGGATGAGAGGTGTCCAGCAGGTACACTTGAATAATAAACACGCAAACACTCTCTTGGGCCCTCTGAGTATTCTGCACTGTCAAATACACTGACTGGATAGATGAAAAAAGATGCCAGGTTTTCTGTTCATGTTTCAGGCAGCATGACACATAGAACCAGCTCCAAGTGGCTAAAACTGGGGGAAAAAAAAAGGAAGGAAGGAAGGAAGGTGGGAGGAAAGAAAGGAAGGAAGGAAGGAAGAAGAAAGAAAGAGAGAGAGAGAAAGAAAGAAGGAAAGAAAGAAAGGAAGGAAGGAAGGAAGAAAGGAAGGAAGGAAGGAAGGAAAAGATACTATGGTAAAATTTTGAAAAACTGAGGTGTGGTGGGCAGTATATCATATTTCTTTCCCTACCATCCTAGCAGCCTAGCTGACTTTTGCTGATTACCCTCACTCCAGCGCTTGCTTGAGGTCTGAACTATACCCATTTCATTTTTAATCTTGTGGTTACTACTCTCACAGCAGAGCTTCACAATTCCAAATTCTGACAGAACTGCTGAACTGAAAGAGTCAATGGCTTCATGTGGAGGACTAAATGGCAGTTGCAGACATAGATCTTGTTGCTATTTCAGTTCTCACTGTGAAGTGTCAAGGGACTATTCTCATCTGTTCTTCACCAAAACACTGGCAGGAGAGACATCCTTAGGGTAACTTGTTGATTTCTAAGCTGACTCCCTGGGGCAAAATTGGAGGTAGTGACGTTTGATGCTTTAGGAGGTCAGACTGGTGGTTATTAAACTGAGTGCAGAAGGCCTTCCAAGTTATTAAGTAGGAAGGAGGAGATATGACAGAGCATTGAGGAAGCAGGACATGATGAGTGGAGGAAGAGGTTTTAAAAAATTATTCTTACAAGAGGAAAGAGGCTTCAGAGAAATTTCCAGAGAACCCTGTCTGCACTCTGAACTCTTCAGAATTACTGTCATTGCTGTAATAATAGCTACTTGTTTCTACATAATTTTCTTCACAAGGATCTCAAAGCACTTCACCCAATATAAAAGTCCAAGCAGTTTCTGATTTCCAAGTGAATGATACAAACCAGAGTCATATATGATATTAGATAACATTTCATATATGATATTTAGGTAACATTTAGTAAGCCATAAATCTGATTTAGAACAGAGATACCCAAAGCAGTGATTAATCAGAATAGGTCTGTGGGAGAGAAGAGAGAACCACTAATTCTAAAAGTTTTTACCAGTACTAGCTCACTGAATCTTCATAACAATCCTATAATCAGGGTGCTATTATTATTTCCATTTTACAGATGAGGAAACTGAGGCAAAGAAAACCTAAATAACTTGCCTTACATCACAGAACAGAGCCAGGATTTAAATGTAATCAGTCTGACTCCAGGGTCTAAGCTCTTAACTATATACTCTGCTACCTCTTGCATCATCCACATTTTTCATACTGGCTAAATAAGGCACAGAGAATGTATATGATTTTTTTTTTTTTTTTTTTGCAATATCTTTTCCCTTTCAGTTGGACAGCTGAGCATGATGGCAAGGATGCTGATCAGGAGCCAGGAGACCTGGATCTAGCCCTGAAGCAATTGCTTGTCATTTTCTTTAAATAAGTCATTCAATCTCTATTGAACTCAGTTTCTTCATCTGCAGAATGACAGCAGAATTGAACTAATGTTTTCCAATATGCCATTCAGAAGTCAATGATATCAGTGGTGAAAACTCTAGGTAGTAAGTCTGACGCCAGTGACCTGGTGGTCTCAGATGGCACTGCCTTAATACTGCTTCAGTAACTGACCTGACTACCTCCCTCATTGTAAGATTAATTATATCCACAGCACCCCCTTCAATCTCTCTCTATTTTTCCCTCAGTAATTTCTTTGACATCATCTTTCTGAAGTCTTTCTGGTCAGACTTAAGAAATCCTGACTTTTTCCTCAAAGCCCTGATCTGAGTCATCACTGCTATGGGGATCTCCCCTCTTTCTCACTCAGATTTATTGCTGTCTGGAACAGACTATTTCTACAACCTGCCTAAACTTTTTATAATTCTTTTTTCAACCTAATTAACTGTTACAAAAAATTTCTTTCTAGGCCCCCTTTTGATCATGTCTTTATGTCTGACTTAAAGCAATTTATTAGCTGCTATTTCCTCATTCCTCTTTTTTCCTCTGCCTCTTAGAAAAGGGGAAACAGAAGCTTTTAAAGAGTCTGTGAGCTCTTAAGTACTTAAAAAGTAACATTTCCATATGATCTGAGTTACATGATTTAAGTAGCCAGCTCAAAAACTAATAAAATTTGGAGGATGGAGAGGTGATGGTAAAATAACATTACAAAAAAGCTTCAAGGACAAGGGACTAGGAGAGGAGGAAGCTTTAAAGCCTATGAGATATAAATTTTGGAGGTTAGCAGTTGGCGGTACAATATTTATTAATTAAATTCACAAGTTCCAGAAAAGCCATGTTCTCCTTGTTGCTATAAACTCATTCTTGCTGCAGATTTCAGCATCTTTCCATCACAGTAAAGCATTGACAAGGGGAGTTGCTAACTGATTTTCTTACTGCTGACTCACAGAGGTTAGCTTCAGTAGTGATCAACTGATGAGAAGAACAAATCTGTATTCCCAAAAAGAGATGGGGTAAATCCTGTTTAAGGGTTAGCGCTTCCTTTTAAATGCCTAACAACCATTCTGGTGAAACTCAAAGTGAATTAACAATGCTCACACCGGATTGGTACTGAATGACAGCTGCGCTAGGTTTATGAACTGCTTTCTGTGGTCATGGAAAAATAAATTTGATCCTCTTAGCTTGTAAAAGAAGCTGAATTATGGTCCCTGTGAAGGGAAAACTAAAAGAACTTACTTATCTTTTATTCTATTTGGGGGTTTTTGTTGTTGATTTGATTTGGTTCCTATTACCCAAAGATGGCTAATTCTCAGGTCTTAAATTGAGACTGTTTGCACTTTCTGCTGACTCACCTCATTTTATACTTGAAGATGGTCCATTTTATACTTGAAGAGCAATGTTATTTTCCTGCTAGAATGGTAGGTCTGACAAAATGACCATCTGGTCCCTGCTTCCCCATCACTTCCTACATCCAAATGACCCTAGTTACAGATTTTGAACTTAGGAGATGACTTTTCATGCCTGCAGGCTTGAATGAGTGGTTTCTGTCCTTTACTGATGACAACATGTAAGAAAGTGGAAGCCTCTTAGGTGCCCCCTGAGGCTAGAGTCACCCTGTACTCCTGCCTCATTCCTATTCTAGAGAAATCTCTCAATTCAGCCCAGAGTCCTACAAGTTGAACAGAATTTCCTTCCATGGAAAATCTCAGACCAAACTGCTGATCACCTTTATTCATGTTTTGTACAATTTCATAGAATAGTGACTGACAAATTGCAAAACAGTATATTTCTTAAATTTCCCTGAAGTTAGTCTAAGGTTGGTCTGACAGCTAGTTACAGGTAAATCACACTGCAGCTTTTCTGTTGATAAACAGAAAGTAGAAGGAAATAAATGCCAGTAAGCCTGCTAGAAAGAACACTGGCAAATGATTTCAATATGCAGTAGTCCTGTAGAGTGATTTTTTTTTATTTTAATAGGAAAGTCCATTATAACTTCATGATAACACTAGAAATCAAGATAGTTTTCCTAATTTATGCCTGAGAAATTGTTGAATATATCTACTTTTTCCAGTTTCAAGATGACTATTCCTGTATTCCTCAAACATAAATCAGCTGTCCTTATGGCACTCTTCACTAATTAATTAATTCAACAAATATTTATTGAGCATCTGTCATGTGCCAGGAAAACATAGTACTGGTTACTGAAGATAGAGCAGTGAATAAAACATGAATGATTCTGCCCTCCGTGTATTTTGATGGGCATCCCTTTTTGAGGTATTATTTTAGAAGACATGTTTCACATAGAATCCCTTTTAGACTCTAAGACATTAACCCAACTTAGAAAAGAACTTGGCTGTCTGTCCAAATATGCAATTGACTAAAGGTTTCTACTGAGTGATCAGTGTCCATGGAAAGGTTGCTGTCATAAACAGAATGTAAATTAAGAACCAGCCTCAGCCATCAAGGAACTTAGTAAATATCTAAGATATGCCCTTGTATAAATTTGCCTCTATTTATGTGGCAGTATTGCTAAAATTTCCTTTCAGAACATGTTATATTCCAGTATCCCAGTCCCTCCCTATATAGACCATTCCCCACCACTCATGCGGAGAACGGGTCAAGCTTCAAGAAACATGGTATCTCCTAGGCTAGAAAACCTAGTCCCAACTATAAAATTCGTGAAGCAATGCAAGAACAGAATGACAGAGAAGCGGCAGCATCTTTTGGATGACAGTACCTCCCGAGCCAATCCACGTTCCTCCTCTGAAAACTCCCTATCATTAAACAAGTTTACAGATTCAGGATCAGATAGAAGAATGTATTAGTTTCCCAGCTCTTGCTTTTCAAAATTTACCTCTTCTTACCAAGGAGCAAAGCTCCCATTTATCACATTGCTTTGTAATTATGTACTTATGCATTTCTCTTCCTTAACAGAATATAAAAGTCTTTGAGAGCAAGGGCAATATCTTAACCATCTTTGAATCCTCAGTACCTATAACAGTTCCTGTCACACACCAGCTATACAGGAAAAGAATGGGTGAGTGGGGATACCAGCTACCCCTTTGCAGAGAAAAGAATTCTACCACTGTAAGTAATTCCTTCTTTAATTGGTCAGATGTTATGATCAGAACAACTTGGGAATACAGATTCACCCTAAATGTTGGAATAAAATTATGTCCCAAGGAAGCACTTTTGTTCATCCCAACTAGCTGCCAAACTTTGGCAAATAAGTTGTTTTTCTGACCTGCTGTTTTATCACCTGTGCATCAGGGGCTAAAATGCCAATGAAGGATCTGAAGAGTCTCGTGAAAAGCATTGCTAAAAACAGGTTTATATAAAGAAATGAAGAACCATTGCCTATGACCTATTTAGGTCAATTTCACACATAAAACAAAGCTGTTTAACGTATATAAAATAATGCAGTCAAAATTCTTTACTTTTCATTAATATGGAAAGAATATTTTTGATGCCCCTCTTCACATGTTCACTGAGACATATAGTCACCAGGGAAGTAGATTGGTGGCTTCAGCCATCTCTTGTCTTTGAGGCCACATATTTGCTGCTTCTCTGTTAGAATTGGTGGCATGGTGTATACAAGCTCTCCATGTTCGTTTGGCTTCCTAGAAAATGTCCTCCAAACACATCAATTTCTAACCTATCCTTTCAAACATCCAGTGTCCTCTTGCCTAGGAGAGAAAAATAAACTGAGGCATGATGTGGTAAATCAGTCCCATTTATCACTGAGAAAAAGCCATTACCAATGGAGCATTGAATGTTGCACTTTTCCCCCCAGTCCTTCTTATGAAACAACTTTAAAACCACTGGTCAGTTACTCTGTGCCCTCCATTCTCCAGCTGAGAATGGAGGCACCACTTGTTGACCATAAGAAAAAAGTAACTAACTTATTGAATGCCCATAGTATGCTGAGCTAGACCCTTGGCATACATTATCTCATTTAATTTCCATGGCAACCTTAAAAGCATTTGGAATTCTTGTCTCTGACTGCAAAGCCCATGTTTCTCCCCACCACCTCATGAATTTTCCCACGAGTCGCACACAGTCCGTTGAGATCTTCTAATAGAAAGTATGCTCCTGATATGTAGAACATGAGTCAGCAAAATCCAAACAACTCAGTCCTGCGGACTAAAAAGTCAGGTGAGATGTGGTGGTATGAACTACCTGGAGAAACTAAATATCCAGACAAACTCATGGGGCACTGGATTTATCACCTATGCATCAGGGGCTAAAATGCTAATGAAGAATTTAGAGTCAGAGGGCTGCATACTTGGCCTGTCTCTGCCACTTCAGTTGTATCACCCTGACCAACTTACCTAACTTGAACTGAGCTTCAGTTTTCATATCTGTACAAAGAAAGCAATAGCTGCCATGCATACGTCCTGTAGTTGCTATGTGACTCTGAGCTAATGCTTGTGAAGTATTGTTACCTCCACTTGGGAGAGAAGAATGAACTGTTGTTATCATGTTCCATTGTCTGCTGTTTGCCGTGCCAGATTTCCAGTGTTCTTATTGCAGGCCATATGCTTCTTTTCCTCTTTATAATGTGGATTTTGCTTAAAGAAGTAACAGGTCCTGCCATCATACTATTTTTTAGCTTGAGCAGCATGCATGATAAAATGGGAAAATGTGTCAACAGTCTTTGATTTTTTCTATTTGTGGGAGGGTTTTTAAAATACCTTTGAATTGCATCTCTGCTTTGGCTTTGTGACTTTCAGGATAACTTTGGAGATGAAGAAGCTCAGGTTATGCTTTAATGAAACACTGGTCCCCCTCTTGCTTAATGCATTGGGTGTTAGGGTCCTTGAGGAGTTAAAAAGAAATGATATGCAAAAATACTTACCCTTCTTTAGCTTAAGAAAAATAATTCTGCTGTGAGCTATTTAGTCAACCGTTATTGAAGCTGCATCTGTTGGCTTCATTTTCTATTGAGTGTAATGTTTTTTGTCGGGGAGTGTTGGGTTCCTTAGTAAATACTGCATGTGTGTTTTTGTGTGTGCACACAATATATAGGCAGACAGGTGCAAACACAGACTCTTGCTTGCAGCCAGCTTTAGGTACAAGATTCCTACATGCATCACCTCATTGTCAAAACCTTTAGCTATATTCATATAAACCAATAAATATAAAATATATATAACAGAGCAAGTTATGTGAACTGCAAAATGTATGATCCTAGGTTGCATTCACAGAATGATTCCTGTCCAAAGTTGGAAAATGCTCCCAAAACAATTCTCTATGCAGCAATGACCTCAAATTTTGGGAGAATTCCTGCAAATCTAGGCTTACAGGACAAGAGAGCTTGCTGGGAAAGATTTTTGAAATCCACACTGTCTTTTGAGCACCTACTATGTTCTACTTGTTATATTACTGTCCATTGTAGCTAGTAGTATTATATTTAATTTCTACACAACCTCCTAAATGGTGAACATAATTTTCCACACTTGACTCAGAGAGGATACTGTTTGGTCAAGGTCCTACTAAGGTGCTAATTGCTGCCTCTCTCCACCTCCATGAACCAACTGATATATACGTTAGTGATGAAAATATCAGGATTTTTGTCAAAGCTTGATTGGGAGAAAATGGTTAGAACCAGCAGCCAGAATCAGACTAGTTCTACTTCTAGTCCTTCTCCAAGTCTAGACATGGAGAGCCACCAAAGGAGGAAGAGCTATGGAGATAAGTGTAGTCAGGCACAGCTAGAATACCTTAGGTCCTGCCCCTACTCCCCCACTCACCCCTCCCAAGGCGCAGAAGATTTGCAGCTTGGAGGAGCAGAAAATGCAACCTTGCTATGAGCAAGAAAAAGAAAAAGCCAAGTGTAGGACTGAGGTATGCGTGCTTACTGCCCATTTCCCATCTCACAGAGCACTTAAGCTGGGGGTTAGAAGGGCAAATAAAGAAAGGGGTGGAAGGGATGGTGGAAACCATCTTCCTAATACTAATCTTCCCAAAGAGTGAAGGTTCCTATTTTAAGGGACAAGGGAGGAATTAATGAGTCTGAGAGGCAGAGAATGGATCCTCCTTCCACACAGCTAATAAAAGAGGGAACTTGAGTTTGAATTTAAGATCCCAAGTGCAATATTACTGACCCTTCAGAATCAGTGGCTCCTTACTCTATGACATTGGTTCTCAAACTGTGATCTTTGGACCAGCAGCATCAGCATCACCCAAGAGTTTGTTAGAAATGCAATTCTCAGGCCCCACACCATCCTACTGTCTGAAACTCTAGGGATGGGGGAAGAGTTTTCTGTTTCCATCACCTCCAGGTGATTCTGATGCATGCTCAAGTTTGAGAACCAATATCCTAGAGATCTTTAGTAGCTCCTTCAAGTGTTCACATTGATCTTGAAGTGGTCTGATGAGGATGAGGTGTTTCCCCTCTTCTCTGCTTTACAAAGGCTGTGACTAGGTATTTAGAGAGAGAAGTGCTGTCCTGGGGCACTGGATAGAAGTCTCCACTCACTCTTCTGACCTAGTTATAAGGATGCTATTGTCCATCAGAATGAGTTTGAAGGATGAGGAAGACTAGTGTCCACAGAATGAAGACGGGGGTTGTGTGTGGGGGCCATAGGGCTCTTTGTTATCTTTTTTCCCCTGCAACAATGACTCAATCTCTGGCTCCCAGAATCTTGCTCCCAAAAGTTAACAAAGTATAAAATCTCACCAAATGACAGGATAGTCCCTTCTTTCTGCAGTCCGAGCCTGCAACCTCTGAAGGACACCAGAGAGAAAATGGTACCCACTGTGCAAAGGATAAAGCAGTTCCCATTGCTTTTGCTTTGGGCTCCTCAATAAACTGCCACAGGTGCAAGAAGGGGCCTGACCCTTTCCCACTCATCCTGCAATCTTTTGTTTTCGGCTCTGGATCAGAGCACCAATTGCCCTTGGGGAAAAGATCCTGATGGCTCACATCACCCTTCTTTTTAGCACTCATCTTACATAGAATTATAGATTTGGGTTGCTAGGGCAGAACATACAAATTAGCACTTTTTAGAAAATGACAAATGACTAGGCCCAGAGATAAATTGCTTACCAAAGTCACAGTGTGAGCATTACAGCCTGGGCTCCTGACTCACAGTTCAGTGCTCTTTTATTGCATTGTGCTTTCTTGCCACTTCTGCCTCATCTTTTCCAAATTTTCTTTCCAGCACAGGCCCACAGCCTGCTCAGGAAATCTCTCAGTCTGCTGTTCCCCTCAGAGGTCTCCAGCCTCAAATGGTAACCCAACATTTATAAAAGCATTTTAGGAACATTCTCATGATTCTGAGCTGCCAGGTAGAGCATCCTGAAATGATTGGCTATATTGCTTATGTCTATTTGGGTTTTGCACATGACAGAAAAACCCAAATATAAGTGATTTAGGCAAAAATGGAGATGTTTGATTGCTCAAAGAACCTGAGTAAATGTTAAACAGTCAAACCATGGGAAGGGCAGAGAGGTTGCTGGAATTCAGGAACAACTCAGGGTTGAGTCGAGTTGAGTCAAGCACCACCAAGGCTCTCGTGCTGCCTCCTCCCTGTGCTTCTTTCTATACACTGACTTCATTTTCTCTTGTTAAAAAGTCATTTCCTCCCTCTATATATCAGAAACATGGACACCTAATTTGTACTCCTTGCACATCCACTATAGAAAAGGGACTGCCATTTTCTGTACCCCATGTTAAAAAATCTCAGGGAAAGGCTCTGATTGGTCCAGCTTGGGCCAGGTGCCAAGCTTACACCAATGAATTGAATGAATGCCAAGCTCCACACCAATGGTGTGGAGCATCATGGAACAGTATGTCTTATGTGCTGGAGCCACACAGTTCCGTTGGGGGAAGAACCAGGTTCAAGGTTGACATAATAAGCCATATTATGTGTCCTATGTACACAGACAATTTTTATCAGGTCACTTACCAAACACTTGCATTTGTTTAAAGATATTTTTTTGGGTTTTTTTTACAAGTTGTTTCTCCAATGTGATCTAATTTTTTAACTTCATGACAGCTCTGGAAAGGAAGATGATTTTTTAAAAAGTAACCATTTTGTGGATATACAAACTGAGGCCTAAGAAATTTGATTGCCCTGGAAAACATCACCTACCTACTTAAGTTGATGGCAGAGCCAGCTCAGAGGATGAAGATTGAACAGATGTTCAGTTTTGCTCCTAATCCGTGGATGACAAGCTAATGACCCCTAGGCTTAATACTATCCACAAACTTGTTTCATTTGGCCAATGCTGAGTTTGCAAACATCTTAAATCTGAATGACTTAAGGCAGAGTATTTCTTCTCCAATTTGCCACAGAGCCTAACACCACTTGTCTTCATATACCTGCTTCAGTCCATACATCTGTATTATCTTCCCAACACCTGTAGGCATTTGAGTTTGTTTCCACTGCTTACCAAAGTTGTGGCATTCTTGGTGGTTCTGTGATCCTGCCAGAATCAGATACAGCTAGAAGTTTCCTGGGTTATCTTGTCACAACTGTTCCTAGTCTTCTTAAGTTATGTCAGTATTTGGAGACAAGATTGGTTGCCTTAAATAGACCAACCAAGTTTCGGGGTATTTTTCTTATTTTAATCTGAATAGAGTTAGCTTTTTTGTTCTTCCCACTGACCCTCCTGGCAGTCTGAGGAAGCCTTTGGATCCCTTTGCAGAGTGGTATTTTTTAATGTATAAAATAAAATACAAAGGATTTAATAGGAAACCAATTATATTAAAGTATAGTTATAAAAATATTTAAATTGTGGATAGCAATATATAATCTTTTAAAAATTAAGCATTAAATAATATTTGGTCCAATAACTACCATAATTTCAAAGTGGTGCTGAGAATATGATATTCTGAGATATTTGCAACAGCTATAAAGTGATATGAAAACATCCTGAGATTTCTACTGGTGGCTCATCAGGGTTTGAGCTCTCTTCCCGCCCCCTCAGTGGTGGCGTAGTGGGGTGAAGTCGATGAAGTGGAGGGAGGGGTGTGTCTTCATGTCATTCAGGTGCCAGTGACAGCTGGGAGACCCTGAAACAGTTGGTCTTTGTTAGGTAACAATTTACCCTAAAACTTAGCGGCTTGAAACAACTATTTCTTACCGCTTATGGGTCTGTGGGTGACCTAGGCGGTTCTTTATTCAGCTGGTCGATTGGCTGGAGGCTTGTTGGTCCACGACATCCTCACTTTCATGAGTGACGGTTGGTGCTGGCTCTTGGCTGGGGCAATAGGGGTGACTAGACCACATACCATTCAAAAACAGCACAAGAGGGCAAGCCACCAGGTGTAGGCACTTCTCAAGTCTGGTGAGGCCACATTTGCTATTGTCCCATTGGCCAAAGTAAGTCACGTGGCCAAGTACAGAATCAGTGTGGGAGGGGCACCCCCAGATTATGGATACTGAGAGGGGAATTATTACAGCCATTTTTGTAAAAATATCTACCACAGCCCCCCAGTCTTGGGAGCGTAAGTCACAGAAAGCCCGTCCATCTGCCATAGGCTGGCTCTAGGCTCTACCTGTCCATCCTGGGCCTGCATAACTTCCACTACATTCCACAAAGCAGGAAACCTGAGCATGCGTTATTATTACCCTGCCACTGTCAGCCTTCCAATTCCTTCCTCAGCCAGATTTGGAGCCCTTGGACTTAAGTTTTGGATATCCTTGGGTCAAGAGGGCACCTGGAACACCTTGCTGCATCTCTCCAAGGCACCTAAGCAGTCACAGACCCAGATGTCTGGTAAATTCAGGGAAAGTCAAAGGGAAAATTTTCTGCTCCGAACTTTGAGGATGAGTAAGACTTTCTGGGCTCAAACTGGAAAAAAATATCAGTTTCCTACTGTTTTGTGATGATTTTTCTTTATCTGAAATTTCACTTGAGCTTGTCTCGGCAAAAGCAGTTGTATTTGAAGTTTTTTTTCTGTCCTTCCAGAAGTCCCTCCTGTTTAAGAAAACCCTGATTTCTCCTATAATTTCAAGATCTCCCCGTAATGTTAGAAACAATCCTCAGCCAACCCTTTATCCAAAGAGTGCTTTGGAAATGGGAACCCGAGGGATGAGACAGTGGAAAAAACCCTGAAGCCTTTTCAGCTGTGCTGCTGCGTCACGGAAACAAACCAGGCACCTGCATCGGGGCCTCACAGCAGACCCACGAGAGCCTTCATCTTAACTCTTCCATAGATTAGCAGACAACGCCCGGCTCACCCAGCTATCTAGTCAGGCACTCTCAAAGACCATTCTGAGACCTGGCTGTTCATTTTCTCAAATCACTTCAGATATCAGATGGCAGACTCCTAGGATCACACCCTGGGCAGAAGAGCTGTCCACTTGTTCAATCCTCTACCGGCTTCAGGTTACTGAAACCCCAAAGCAAAAAAACAAAAGAAACTAAAAATGTAAAGCCTTCAAAATTCTTTAATCGGAATGCTCTCTTAAGTTGGGTCCTCCCAGAAGCAGACCCTGAGAGAAGGATGTAGTGCACATACTTTATTTGGGAGATAATCCTAGGAAGCAGTGATCAGTGAGCAGGGGAGCTAGATGGGGTGGGAAAGAAGCAAATACAGGGGACATCAGAGTGCAGGGTATCACCTGCTGGGGTTCAGTCCTGCTAGGACCTCTCTCAGAGGGAGTACACAATATGCCTGAATTACCCCACCTGAAGGGCAAGGAATTTAGGGTATTTATGTACCAACTCCCATCCTTCAGTGGCTAAGGGCTCTTCCCAGGAGTGTAAACTTGCACCCAGCCCAGTAAGAGGCTAAGCCTACTCCTGAGACTGGAGAAATCCCCAAGGCACCGAGTCATAGATGCTTGTCATAGAGGCTCTCAGAATATACAGGAGAGGTGAGTACCAAGGTGATACAGGTGGAGCATCAAGAATGGCTGCTACGATTTTGCAACTTGTCATCTCCAGACACCCCAAGCATCAAAACAGCTGTCTCCAGCTTTGGCACATTGATATTTCAGCCCTTCATTTATTCAACATGTATTCACTGGGCTCCAGCTGGGTACCATTTATTCAGCACCCGTCTGCTAGGCATTAAGCTAAGGTTTTTGCATACATCATCTCATTTGATTCCCATAACAACCTACAAGGTATTATTTGTTTCATTTTACAGCTGAGAAAACTGAGATTCAGTGAGTAATTTAAGGTAAGTAAAATTACCTTAGTCCCTCAACTTGAAAATGACAGAGCTAAGATTCTAATCCAGGTCCATTTTCAAGTCTAAGCTCCACTCACTGTAACCCCAGCCCAGTTCTCAAGTTGCCTCTAGTGAGTTAACTCCTGTTCCTTCAGTGTTGCAAACCCTCTCTAAGGATAGTGGACTGTCCCTCACATACTCCAGGCCCCCCTTACCCTGAGCCCTGTGACCGCTTTTTCCGAGCTCACTACATCTTTGAATCTCCGGATCCTTAAACACCTTCAGCTCACACCCACCCATGATCTGTGCTCCTCCAACCAGTATCTGTCCGGGGTTTTGGCAGGTCCTGCTACTTCCGGTTTCCTACTAAAGGAATCGGAGAATCATCTCTTTGTGGCATCTTGTGATTTTAAGGTTGATTTCACCCATGAGCCCCAAGCAAACAGGATCAAATGGTTTGTTTTTAAGCATCAGACAAAAATGTAAGTCCCACTTTACCGTTGTTAATATTTTAAAAATAAAATGGCGTGGGGTGAGGAACAGGAGAGGGAATAATTAATTCCAGCCTGCCAGCAGGGGAGTGGGAAGGAGTCAGCAGCTCCTGCAGTCCCAGGGAGTATACCACAGCAGTCAACACAGAACTTCAGCCTCCAGATGGCAAAAAAATATAAAGGGGAGCATGTGGGGTGCAAAACGCTGCTGCACAGCTCCATTTTAGAGCCATTATATCGGACTTCATGGGAACCCTGCTACCACTTTGAAAAACATTATCGATAGAGCGTCAGTGCCAGTATGAACTCTGCTGCTCTGGAGTCAGTACTGGTGAGTGGCAGAAACTCTCCACCCCTCATGGGACAAAAACAAATTAAAGTTGGACTTGAAAGAACCAAAACAAGAGGTCTTTGATGGAAAATGCCCTGGTGTAGATCAGTGAGTGTAAATTTCACGCCATGGGTCCAAAGAGGCCATTTAAATGGTACAATCCAAAGTGCTTTAATGGAGAATGAAGGTTAGAGTGCCTTGGGTCATTCACACCTAGTTTTGAATCCCATCTTAGATCCCAACTCTGGGGCCTTTTGAACCACTCAATGTGCCATGCCACCCCTGTGCCACCAGGGGTGGTATTACATTGTAGAATCATGGAATGTTGAGCTGTAAGAAATGTTGCGAAGCCTTCAACTCAACCCCCTCACTCACAAGTAAGGACACTGTTGTGACTTTGTTATAACGCTTGCTAAGTGGAGCCTCCACACTACACTGCGATACCCGTGAGCCTTCCCTAAGCAGAGGAGTGGAGGGAGACAAGAGCAGGTAGAAGCCCTCTGACTTGGGGGAGGCAGCACCGGGAACCCACAGGGGCCTCTCTGGAACCCAGGTGTATTCCTTATTTATTGCTGTGAAACAATATTACCTCAAACTTAGTGGCTTAAAACATCTCACACATTCCATGGGTCAAGGGTCTGGGCACCCTGTGGCCGGGCTCTCTGCTCAGGGTCTCACAGCTGCCGTCCAGGGGTCAGCTGGGCTGCATCCTCATCTGGAGCCTGAGGTCCTCTTCCAAGTTCATTCGGGTTGTTGACAGATTCAGTTCTTGCATTGTAGGGCTGATTCCTGGCTCGCTGGTCGCCAGGAGCCATTCTCGGGTCCTTTTGCCACACAGCCCCCTTGCAGACCCTCTCACAGCATTGCAGGTTACTTCTTCGAGGCCAGCAGGAGAATTTCTTCAGGGAGGGCCAGCTCCCTGGTTTAAGAGCTTCTGCCTAATTAGGTCAGGCCCACCCCAGAAAATCTCCCTTTTGATGATCTTAAAATCAACTGATTGGGGACCTTAATTACACCTGCAGAATCACTTTACCCTTTTCCATTGAACATAAGCTAATCACAGAGTGACATCCTGTCCTATTCACAAATGCCCACACTCAGTGAGAGGAGATTACACACAGAGCTATGTGGGAACCTTGAGAGCTGTCTTAGAGTTCTGACCCCCACCCTGGGGTAAAGGTCAGTTCTGCTGCCTGCAGCCATCTACAGGCTCCTACCCTAGAGGACACCTGGATCCACATCGCAGTCAGCGGCCTCCCAAATGACCCTTTCTCAGCAGCCAGCGCTCGCTCTGAACTGGATAATTTGGTTGTTTGCAGACCTGCCTGCCAGCCTGAGTTGGGGCCCGCGTGCACTTTTCTGACCTTGATTGCCTCAATCCACAGTCATTGTTCCAGAAGAGGCAAGGCCCTCAGAGCCCTGGAAGAGCAGGCAGGGGCCTCTAGAGGAGTCGACTTGCAGAGTTTGCCATTAGCAACCCTGGAGACTGATGCAAATGACTTCATTCGCTCTGTGGAGCCAGCAATCACTGTGGGCACTGGGGGTCCTTGACATGAGCTACGGATACGCCTCTGTGAAGCAGCTGCTGGGGGTAATGGGGATGCCCTGCGGCCTCTCTGAGCTTCCATGGAGCTGAGCAAGAAATCTAGGGCAGCCCACCCTGCTCAAGAGAGGCCAGTGTGGACTGTAGGGCCCTCAGCATGCTGAGTCCTGCCAAAGCTGGGCTTCCCTGAACCAGAAAGAGCAGCGAGGACTTGGCCAGAAAGACAGGGATTGGGACAGACCTCGAGGGGGCATGCTGGCAGAGGGGTGCCATTGTGGGGCAAGGGTGGTCTCTTTGTTCTATGATTTATAGGCAGCCTGGCAAAGCCTCCTGGGCCTCCGAGGTCATCAGTGGGTTCAGATCCTCGTGCTGTGGCGTTGGAGTTCAAAGCACCGTCGACTCTCCCTCCCTCCCTCCTTCTGTCGCCCCCATGTATTTACTGAGCATCTATTACATGCCTAGTGCTGCTCTAGGCACTGGGGAAACAGAGTGAACAAGTCAGGCAAGATCTCACGTGGAGATAACGTTTTAGTGGGAGGAGACAGACATCCAACAAACAGGCAGACAGACAAGAACCACATCAGATGGAACAGGGGCTAAACAGGAGATTAAAATAGTGTGAAGTGGAAATGTGAGACGGGGTGAGGGCGGGCCTCTCTGAGGGGATGGCAGTCAAGCTCCGGAGAAGAAGGCACCATCTTGGTGGGGGCTAGTATTTCAGGAAGGATGGTGTGTTTTCAATAGCAAGTGGCCAGAGCTGTTGGAGAAGATGGGGTGTGAAACGAGGCCGGGAGTTAGGAAGCGCCAGATCAGCGAGGACTGCACAGCCTGGTTAGGGGTCTGGCTTTTGGTGGGGGAGTACTGGAAGCCTCTGGAGAGTTCTATGAAGGGGACTGACGTGATGTGCCTTATCTTTTTCCAACATCACTCTGGATTGGGGTGAAACAAGAGCGGAAACAGGGAGCCCAATAGGAGGTAGCTGTGGATGGAGAAATTGAGACCCAGTGAGAGGACATGACTTACTAGGGGCTCCCAGCTAGACAGGGATGGCCAGCTGGTGAGCATCCTTGGAGTGGGAGGCCACTGGAGGACCCTATCTGCTGTCCCCTCAGTCACCGCCTGGAACAGGATGCGGGCTGATGTAAGTCTGATTCCCTGGTTGTAGTGGAATATGAGTGCAAGTGATTCAGTGAGAAAGGATTTTCAGGTCAACCTGTAATAACATGAGAGGAACAGGATGGGGCAGGGGTAAGAGCCTGGCAAGGATGCCATCTCAGCTGTGGACTAGCAGTCTGATCCTCAGCTCTGGAGTGTGGGTTGCATCACAGTTCATCCTGCCTTGAGGCAAGGAGGTAGCTCTGTATCAGTCAGTCCCTGGGCAGCCTGGAAACGGCCAGGCATCTCAGGGGAGGTGGGCCCTGTCAGTCAAGAGCAGGGCTCAGGAGAAATGACAGGTGTAACCTGTGAGCCACAGCAAGCTCAGCATCTGGGAAACTGGTACACCTGCCAGCAAAGAGTAACTGGGATCTGGGCAGGGCACCTCCAGCATCCATTATGGTAGCCACTACGCTTCTAGTGAGGGAGGGAGATGACTAGTCTGTGAAGCGCCCTGCTGCCAGAAAACACTGAACCCAAATGTAAAGAAATTAAATGAGCTAACCTGGGAGGTCTGTTACAGGAGAAGCCTCTCATTGCCCACAGGTCCTCTTCAAAAAACCTTTAAATAGTCACCTCCCACTAGGCACTTAACTGATTCACGGCTGTTTCATTCACCCAGCTCCTCAGGAATAAATTCCTTGCATGCTAGAAGGTGTCAAAAACCAAACTCTGCCCGCTGAATAAAACAAAGCAGAAGGATGAGTTTATTGCAAGGCTTTGACCTGCATGCAAACTGGGAAACTCAAGACTCTGGGAGCAATGAGTTCTGAGTTGCTCATAGACTAAGGGATTTTTATGGGATCATAGGGAAGTTATTTGTCTTTTTCAGCTGACTGGTTGCCCAGTGGTCTTCTTTCTCATTTGGATCAGGGGAGCTGAGTGAGGGGAACAAGGAAATCCAGAGCTGGCATGAACAGACCTGGAGTTTGAGGATTGGCTAGTGTCCTCTTCTGATTTCTGAGAAGAGCTGTAAATTCCTGTAAGTCTAGTTTACATTTCCTTTATATGCCTGTATTGACCATGTACATTTTGTCCCTGACAATAGTGACTCCATTTAGTTTGGTTCTCCAAAGGTAGGTCTGAATACCCACTTAGCCAACATAATAGGAGATTAGGATTAATCTAACCAGTACATTAGAGTGTCCCACCAAAGAGATAAGGTCCTGTTTCTGAGGATAAATGTGAGAGTAAATTTGCAAGGAGTGCTGTTCCAGAAAGAACCACTGTACCGTCATCACAGAGATGGAACCAGTAGCTCAGGGGTAGAGCCACCTTAAAGCAGCTGCCCCTTGTGACTTTACTTAAAAGAAACTGGCTTTACCACTCAACTCAGTAGCTCTTAAGAATGTGGATCAATGGTTTCCTAAACTTGTCTGCACATCAGAATCCCCATGGATCTTATAAAAATTCCAAAGCTCAGGCCATATCTTAGACCAATCAAATCACAATTTCTGGAGGCATTTTTAATTTAGGAATAAAAAATAAATAAACTTTTTATTTAGGAATAATTTTAGGTTTGCAGAAAAGTTGCAAAGATAGTACACCTCCCACCCAATATCCCCCATTGTTAACACCTTACATTTTCACATTTGTACATTTGAACACATGGTACATTTGTCACAACTAAGAAACTGACATTACTATTAATCAAACTTCAGATATTATTTGGATCCTACCAGCTTTTCCATTAATGTTCTCTTCCTGGTCCAGGATCTAGTCCAGATACCACATTGCATTTAGTTGTTATTTCTCCCTGTCTCCTATGATCTATGACAGTTTCTCCATCTTTCTTTGTTTTTTATGACCTTGACCGTCTCGAGGAGTAGTGCCCTGCACCCTGTAGAATTTCCCACAATCTGGGTTTGTCTGCTGTTGTTCTTACCGTTAGACTCGAGTTATAGGTTTTGGGAAAGAATATGGCAGAAGTGAAGTGTCCTATTCATCACCTTATGTCAGGGGGGACAGCAAATCCATATTACATCACTGGTGATATTATACTACTTGCCCAAGGTAGTGCTTGCCAAGTCTTTCCCCTGTAGAGTTACTATTTTTCCCTTTCCATATTCTTATCTTTGGAAATGTGTCACTGAGTCTAGCCCACCCTCAAGGGGTGTGTGTGTGTGGGGGGGGGAGGTGGTACTCAAACCCCACCTACAGGCAAAAATCTGAAAGACACATTTCCATGGCCATCATACTGTCCCCATCTCTTTGCCTTAGTTCCCAGTCACTATCGTGCGAACTCCTCAAATGATCCAGAACTTGGAATGCTCCTCAAATCTCCTGGGATTGAATCAGCACTTCCTGGCTGTTACCTTGGGCAGATTGTTTAGTCCCTTCTGAGCATCCTTTTCCTCATCTGAGGAATGAGTATCAATAGAGTATCTATTTCTAAGACTTGTAAAGATTACATTAGACAATGCCTATAAAGTTTTGACTACAGTGCCAGACACAGAGCAAACAGTCCATAAACGTTAGGTACCAACAGTAGTAATAATAGTGGATAGTAATGCCTTCCTTACTCCAGTCTTGTGCATCAGACATCTAGTGTCACAATAATTCACCTCAGTGACATAAAACAATAAGTTGGAACTTATATTTGAAAGGAACATATTAAACAACTCATTCCACTATGTTTATTTATTAAATGAACACTTATTTAGCACTTACTATATGCCAGGCACTGTTCTCATCATTTTCATAAATATTAACTCGTTTAGTCTTCATAAAAAGCCTATGAGGTAGGAACTACTCTTAGCCCCATTTTACAGATAAGGAAACTGAGGCACAGTGAGGTTAAGCAGCTTGCCTAAAGGCACACAGCCAGAAAGTGGCAGAGGCAGGATGTGAACTGAAGAAATCCCATTTTGGAGTCCATACTTGCAACCGCTACACTACGCTAAATGGTACAAACAAAATTATAGAGTGTTGGGAGACTGTTTAAAATGGGGCGGGGCCTGGTCAGGGGAGGGGAGCCCCATCAGGGAAAGCATCTGTGAAATCTTGGGTAAATTTATACCAGGCAAGAGAAGGGTGTTGGGGGGTAGGTTAGGGGAAGGAGATCAGGGATGTATGGAAAGATTTGGCTCCCCCCAAAGCCATCCGACATTAAGTATCCTTTTCACAGGAAGTCTCCTTCTCTCTTGCTTTCTTACCTTCTTACTTGCTTTCTCAATTCTTGAATGTGCCCTTCGGAAAATTCAGTAGGTCTTTGATTTTAGGGAGATAGGAGTGGGGAAGACGACGCTTTCAATAACTCATACTGGTGGTCAGTATAAAAGAATCTGGACCATTCAAAACAGATCCTTGTGCTTTGTCTTCCACGCTTAAGAGAATCAATCTGTCCTCCTTCATTTTTATGTCGGGAGTTTGGTAATGCAAAGGAAGAAGACTTAGATTAGCTATTAAATTATGTTTCGGGAGAATGAACATTAATTTACATTTGGGAGTCAAAAATAAGTACTATTTTCTGATCAGTGTGGGTTTCAAAGTATTGCCAGGTCCACAGCCTGGGTATGTCTCTAGATCCATATTCCTGCACCTGAACTCAGCTACAAACTTCTTGGTGACAGGAATGCTATCTTATTCATCTTTCACACACTCACACTGACAATTCCCGCACAGCAGGTGCTTGATATGTGTTTTTAAATGAATTTATAATTAAACAGACTCATGATGAAGTGCTGTGGCTTGCTTTTTTACCACTGCAGCCATATTTGAAACCTCAAGAGCACATGTAAATTATAAGCTATGTCCTTTCCCTTGTCCTGTCTTGTCCCCATATAAAATCATCTTTCTGCTTCCAAAATTGGCAGGGAATAAAGTATGTTAATTCACATCATGACTGAAATTTTAAACACACCTTTACTGACACCTGAGACTTCAAAACTGTATGTCCTTCAACCCAGGTAACTAGTGTCCTCGAGTTTGGCATTATTTAGTGGAGCTCATTGGAATTCATCTTACGCTTGACTATGTTGACTCCACTTCTGTCTGAAGCCTGCTGGGAAAACTCAGAACTCCAGGGGTTTCACTGGGGCCATGTTGACTCTGAGCTGATTCTGAGTGGTTGTATTTCAAAGATAGAGTCTCACATTGAATTTTCCTGGTTGAGAGCAAAAGAAAGTATGGTGGTGGGGGGTGTGTTCCATGCACATTTGTATGTGTTTGTGGGGTGGGGACAGAAGGTGGAAAGAAAGAGATGAAAGGAGCTGACCAATTTATTGAGAGGGGAGCAAATTGTACTTGCAAGGTTCTCCTTATCAGTGAAGACTGAACGATCAGCTGAGCCCAAGAAATGTTGACGTTTGGCTAAAACATAGAGAAGAAAGGAAAGAGGCAAGCCATCTTGACAATGGCAGATGTGTGTAGGGGGGTGGTGCTTTTGCTATCCACCATGCCCAGAATCTCCACCACTACCCCAGCCGTCATCCACAGCACACACAGAACCCGAGTGAAAACAGTGTGCTTGCTGGGAAATCTCACTTTCCAGACAAGTCTCCTGAACTTCCTACCAAATCACCAACTTTTAAGCCATAAAGAATTTCATAGGCCCCTCAAAATCCATAAAGAATAGATATGCTAAGAGTGGCCCTATAAAGGGAAAAGTAGGGATAAAAGGGGAGAATTAATCAGTACCCATCACTAATAGTCACTCTCTAGGAGCGCTTGCCAGCACCTGGTACAACATCTCTGTTAGGGCTCACATGGTCAGTCAGACACAGTATTTATTGAACATCTACTATATCCTAGGCACCGTCCTGTCATCTGGCTGAGATCTAACATAAGCATTAATGGTGGGTGCTCCAGCCTCAGATTTGAGGGAAGCTATTTAACCTTCCTATTCCTCAGTTTCTTCATGTATAAGGTAGAGAAATGATAATGGGGTTGTTGTGGAGATTATCACACACAAAGAGGTCAGACACTACCTGGCATGCGGTGAGTTAACTATGTGTCAACTGTGGTGCTTCCAGGCACTTAAGATGGCCAAATTCATCTAATTAAAATCAATATGACCCAAAAGTTAGAACAGAATAGGCAATTTCTCAACAGGTAAGCAAGGAGATTTCTTACTCCCTAAAGGATAGATGAAGCTGCAGAGGACACCCTGGTTCTGCCCAGAATGCTGCACCTGAGGTCTCATTAATTAATGGCCATCAGCAGAGCAGTAAAGAGATAGATTGGTGGTAACATCTGGGTCCAGCCCTACATTGATTTGTTTTCAGGCTCCTGAAAGAAATGAGATGCCAACACTTTATTATCCCGACTCCATTCTTCCTGTCCTGGCCCATAAGTTCAGTATTGCCTTTCAGACCAAGATAGACATTAAAGTGGAAATAAATTTCAGCTTCAATAGAGGAAAAGACTAAGAATAGACTGGCTGGTTATTCCTGAGATGCCATGTGAAAAATTTATATTAAGTCAGGCTTCTTTTTTTCCTCTTGGCCTATTTTCTTTTATTAAAGGACGTGAAGACAGCACCTTCCATTACGGATGTGTCTTTCGAGCCTGCTTTATTTCCGCTCTACTTGCTGCCTGCTGCTTACTTATCCTGATAGTCCCACTGTCTGTAAAACTCTTAACATAAAAGAGTAAAAAGAAATTTGACTGCTGGATATTGAGGGAAGAATAGGATGATGGCGTAATAGCAAACTCTTGACGTATACCCAGTGTATCAGTTAGCTTATCCTGGGTAACAAGTAACCCCCCCCCAACTTAGTGGCTTCAACAGTATTCATTTATTTAGCTTATGATTCTAAGTCAGTAATTTGGACTGAGTTCAGCTGGGCAGTGTTTCTCATCTTGGTTAGGCTCAGTCTGTGGTCAGTTGCTAGGTCAGCTGGGGGCTAGCTGATCTAGAGTGACCTCAGCTGAGATGACTTATCTCTGTTCCAGATGGTCTGTCTTATGATCCATCAGGTATAGAAATCACCTCAGTCCAATCAATCATCTGGAGCCCAGGCCCATGGGTAATGAGGCCTAAGAGGTTTTTCTTCCTGATTGATTGCATAGGAATGATCAAACTCACACATGTATGTACAGAAGCCAATAAAAGATATGTTTGGCTCTAAGAATAAGGCATGAATGGAGGGAGACCCATGAGGACCCATATGATATTCCATAGCCAACCCAATAACTCATCCAACTCAGCTATTAACACTTTCCCTTCTTTATGTACATCATTGTTATAGTGTTTCTTCTGGTTATAAAAACAATTCAGTAAGGCCAGACACTATAAATCTCTTAGAGGAAAACATAGACAGAACACTCTATGGCATAAATCACAGCAAGATCCTTTTTGACCCACCTCCTAGAGAAGTGGAAATAAAAACAAAAATAAACAAATGGGACTTAATGAAACTTAAAAGCTTTTGCACAGCAAAGGAACAAGATGAAAAGACAATCCTCAGAATGGGAGAAAATACTTGCAAATGAAGCAACTGACAGAGGATTAATCTCCAAAGTTTACAAGCAGCTCATGCAGCTCAATATCAAAAAAACAAACAACCCAATCCAAAAATGGGCAGAAGACCTAAATAGACATTTCTCCAAAGAAGATATACAGATTGCCAGCAAACACATGAAAGGATGCTCAACATCACTAATCATTAGAGACATGCGAATCAAAACTACAATGAGGTATCACCTCACACCAGTCAGAATGGCCATCCTCAAAAAATCTAGAAACAGGGCTTCCCTGGTGGCGCAGTGGTTAAGAGTCCGCCTGCCGAGTCAGGGGACATAGGTTCGTGCCCCGATCCGGGAAGATCCCACATGCCGTGGAGCGGCTGGGCCCGTGAGCCATGGTCACTGAGCCTGCGCGTCCGGAGCCTGTGCTCCGCAATGGGAGAGGCCACAACAGTGAGAGGCCCGCGTAGCACAAAAAAAAAAAAAAAAAATCTAGAAACAATAAATGCTGGAGAGGGTGTGGAGAAAAGGGAACCCTCTTGCACTGTTGGTAGGAATGTAAATTGATACAGCCACTATGGAGAACAGTATGGAGGTTCTACCGTACAACCCAGCAATCTCACTACTGGGCATATACCCTTAGAAAAGCATAATTCAAAAAGAGTCATGTGCCACAATGTTCATTGCAGCTCTATTTACAATAGCCAGGACACGGAAGCAACCTAAGTGTCCATCGACAGATGAATGGATAAAGAAGATGTGGCACATATATACAATGGAATATTACTCAGCCATAAAAAGAAATGAAATTGAGTTATTTGTAGTGAGGTGGATGGACCTAGAGTCTGTCTTACAAAGTGAAGTCAAAAAGAGAAAAACAAATACCATATGCTAACACATATAAATGGAATCTAAAAAAAAAAATGGTTATGAAGAACCTAGGGACAGGACAGGAATAAAGATGCAGATGTAGAGAATAGACTTGAGGACAGGGGTGGGGGAGAGGGTAAGCTGGGACGATGCGAGAGAGTGGCACTGACATATATACACTACCAAATGTAAAATAGATAGCTAGTAGGAAGCAGCCACACAGCACAGGGAGATCAGCTCAGTGCTTTGTGACCACCTAGAGGAGTGGGATAGAGAGGGTTGGGGGGAGACGCAAGAGGGAGGAGATATGAGGATATATGTATATGTATAGCTGATTCACTTTGTTATAAAGCAGAAACGAACACACCACTGTAAAGCAATTATACTCCAATAAAGATGTTTAAAAAAGAATTCATATAAATTGTAGAAAAAGTGTGAAGGAAAGTATAAAAAAGTAAGTCAACAATGACCTCATGGTCCAGAAGCAATAATTATAAATAATTATTATACTATATATATGGTATAACATTGGCCTTGCTTCTATCTATACTTAAATATGCAGTAATACCATTTGTTGAGCCCTATGTGTCAGCCCTTTTGCTAACTGCTTTACCTGTGTTACTTCATTTAATCCTTACAACAATAATCCACTTTAAAATGAGGAAAATGAGGCACAGAGAGGCTAAACATCTTGCCTGAGATCACACAGCAAGTAGTAGAGCCAGCATTTGCAGCAGTGCACCCTCACTCCTTAGCT
The DNA here is from genome assembly GCF_963455315.2 of Globicephala melas. NCBI lineage: Eukaryota > Metazoa > Chordata > Mammalia > Artiodactyla > Delphinidae > Globicephala > Globicephala melas. Next base: position 49,907,620 of record NC_083328.1, on the reverse strand, counting down.
AGTCTTGACCATGAGAATCTACTGTTGGTCTTCATATCCAGTGTTACTCGAACTTTAGTGTGCAGTGTGTATCAGAATCCCCTGGAGGACATGTTAAAACACAGATTGCTGAGACCCCGCTCCAGATATTATGATTCAGTTGGCCTGGGGTGGGGCTTAAGAATTTGCATTTCTAGCAGACTCCAGGTGATGTTGATGCCACTGGTCCATGAACCACATTGGTCCACAAGCTCTGTTCACAGCAACATTGAGGTATGTACTGTTAATGCTGCTTCACAGATGAAAGGATGGAAGTTCAGAGAGGTCCAGTGAATGGACACACAGTTGGCCCGTTCTATGTTATACCCCTTTTCCAGTTCACTCTCATTGAAAATAATAAGCAGGGGTAATTTTCATCTCATTTTATAGCCCATGCTTTTCTTCTGGTGAGGTTATGGTGCTCAATGAGACAGTTCTGAACTCAGATGCAGGCTCTCTGATAACAGGCATTACAGTTAGATGTGGAGGTTGTAGTCATTACTTCTTCATTCATTTATTCATTTATTCCTTTCCTTGGTGAGGGGCTCAGCTGGGAAGCCCTGGGATGGGTAGTGTTATGAGCCCTGTCCCAGCAGCCTCTAAGTACTGATATTTAAGTGACTGTCCTCATCAAAAAAGATATGAAAGGAAAACATTGCACAAAGATGTTGCCTTTTGAAGATACAGAAAGGAGCCTGCTCCCAAGTCTTCTATGCTATTTTTAAACAGCAAAGAGCCCAGTAATATTCCGCTGAGTTTCTTACAGGGAAAAAACAAAAACCTCCTCGTGATTGTCAAGGCTTCATGATGTCCTGACTACATGGAGTACAGCTTTTGTAGCCATGTATGATCAGCTCATTGCTCTCTGGATGTCTGTCCTTTCTTCTCAAAGTGTGGTCCATGGACCAGCAGAACCACTGTGCAGCTTGATAGAAATGGAACTTCAGAAGCCCCACCCCAAACCTACTGAACTAGAATCCCCAGGGTTGAAGTCCAGGAATCGATGTTTTAACAAACTCTCCTAGTGATTTTGATGCAGCTACCTTTTTAGAAGCCCCGGTCTACTGAGAACCCTGCAGAATGGATTGATTTGCTTCCCAAGGAGGACAGCTGATCCTCTGGAGAGTTTTAAGTCAGCACCTCTAGTGACCATCAGGATCACCTGGAGAGCTTGGCAAAACATAAATTCCTGAGCTGCACCCTTAGGGGCTCCAATTCAGCCGGCTTAGGGTGGAGCTCATGAATCTGTATTCCCAGTGAGTTCCCTAGGGCTGCTGCTGCTGCTAGTCCTGGACCCCATTCCAACTTGCACTCCTTTAGCCAACATCCCTCTAAAAAAAAAAAACAAAAAAAAAAAACCAACTGACCTCAACGTTCAAGAACTTTTCAAGATTTCTGATTCTATAGTTACATTTTAAAATGATATTTTCTTAATTAGGGAACTCATTTTCTTCAGGAATCCAATTATTTTTAACTTATTTTTTAACCAAAGTTCACAAAAACTGTTTAGAAATAGAGCTGGTTCTGGTGTCCAGGGAATTTCTGAAAGAGCTAGCTGAGTCTGAGTGAGAAGAAGGGTGTAAGCTATGTAAGGTATAGCTTCATGATTTCATGTTTGGGGGATTTTGATGGCCTTCCATCTGGTTCCATTAGAACCAGAGTCCCTGGTAAACAGCACTGGGGCTACATTTTCTGGGCTCATTAGTCAGGCCCCACAAAAGTGACACCCAATTTCCAAGAGTTGTCTCTGTGTCATTTGGAAAGGGAAGCCTTAACATGTTCCCCTAATACTTCCCTCTACCTTCTATGATTCTGATGTCAGACAGTGTGTGTGTATGTTTGTGATTTCTTAAATTGTTCATTGGACTGTCCAATAAATGCCCAAATTAATTGAGGACATATTGCCTTCAATGCTCAAAGGAAGATTGGTACCAAAAAAACTGCAGGAAACAAGCAACATGTATGTGAGTGTCTACTCATGTTTGAGAGCCCAGCATCAAGTCAAACAAAAACTGTTACAAAGAAGTGTGAGCTCCAGGACTTCCCTGGTGGTCCAGTGAGTGGTTAAGACTTCGCCTTCTAATGCAGGGAGTGCGGGTTCGATCCCGGGTCGGGGAGCTAGGATCTCACGTGCCTTGGGGCCAAAAACCCAAAAACATAAAAAACAGAAGCAATATTGTAACAAATTCAATAAAAACCAAAAAAAAAAAAAAAAAAAAAAAAGGTCCACATCAAAAAAAAGTGTGAGCTCTGATCCTTGTCCTCAAAAACAGTCACTTGATGTGTTTTGTGTGCTAGCCACTGGGACTAAAAGGGTAGCTTTTGAAGACCCGTAACAGGATAGTGGGAGATGTAGGTAACATAAAGAGACCAATGTAGCATGAAGTGAGAAATACTAGGACAGGACACCTAAGAGCACACAGGAGTCCAGAGGGGGCCTTGGCCAAGCCACCAGCCTCCTCCAGGAGATGCCACTTGTGCTAAATTAAGAAGGCTGGGTAGAAGCTGGCCAGATAAAGGAGGCAGAGCAGGGTTGAGAGGTGATATTATGGCAAATGAGATCACAGGGGTTTGGAGGATTACAGTAAAAGTAAGTAGGTAGGTAAGCATGTTCATCAGGTTTGCTCCTGAGGGAGCAATGATTAATAAGCATGAGATCTGATTCCTCAGAAAATGTTAAACAAACCTGCTGCTACCTCTGGAAAGGAACACATAAATCTATTTGAAGGGAGCCATGTTTGCACTTGTGATTAAAACAGGCCAACCTTTCCTGGGTGGCTTTTGTGTTTCCTTTTTGTTATTCATGAAATCGTTCATTTCACATCACATCCCCTTGAGGTTCTAGTGAACTGTGGACCCAGAAAAGCCCTTTCGCCTGTAATACCTGCCTCCTAGAAAGTGAATTTATGGAAATTTTAGATATTTGTGCAGCTACAGAAAAAGAAATCTCAAACCTCGGGAAATGGAAAGAAGAGGAACCTGGAGAGATTCAAGGCACAAATTCTCTGTACACTTGTGTTTGCCGGGCACTCCGCCAGCACACACCAAATAGGAATGAGTGAGGATCATAAGCTTGCTTTCTGCCTTGGCTGACATGACCATCTAGAACCATCTAGAGTTCTACCATCCTTAGGTGGATAAGAAAATATGTGCCTTGATTTGCTCTCTGGAAGAGCCTGGGGATATAGGAATACATTGACACATTCTGAGACACACATATGCTAACTCAATAGTGGCAAAGTGCAATGTCCAAAGAGTTAAAACATGGCTCTCCTATCAATGTATAGTGAGAATATGTCAAAAGTTCCTTTATGTCATTAGTGAGAGAACCAGTAGTCTGGGAAAGCTCATTCACAGAGCATTTGAGGAACAAAGATTTATATAAACAGTCAGGAAAGGAATGTTAGAATAAATTCGTTCAGTTAAGTAGGAAACTGATTAATGTCTTATAGGGCAATAAAACTATAACACTTGGGGTTATCTTTTCTATCAAAGAGGAATCATTTGCATCTCTACTGGACAAAAGTCACTTGCTCAATTTTCTATAAAGTACTATTTCATTTGGTAGTCTGGTCTCTAATTAAGAGAAAATAGTAAAAACTTTTGGGGGTGACGGGTATATTTATTACCTTGATCATGGTGCTGGTTTCACAGGCGATGTACATATGACATTAAAGTGGATCAGACTGTACACTTTAAATATATGTATTTATTGTATATCAATTATGCCTCAATACAGCTGTTAAAAGAGAAAGAGAAAAAACAGAAAGCCAAACGAAGGCACATTCCCCTAGAAAATTAGATACTCATTGCATGAGCCAATTAGAAAATTCCTCAGTATGACATAAAAGGATGTGATCATCCTTTTGCTTTATTTCCAAGTTTTGGATAATTTTTCTTGAAAGTAATTAGAGCAACTGATTCTCGAATAAAAGGAATTTAGGTTTTGGTCGCCTGCTAGTTGTGTGACCTTGGCCAAAATATTTAAACCTCCCCAAGTCTCAGGCTCTCCGTCTGAAAAAAATGAAGATAAAAATAGCCTCCTATGTCATAGGCATATAACTAGGATTAAAGAAAATAATGCATGTGGAACGCTTAGCAAAACACCTAGTACATATTATGTTGAGGACCTAGTGAATGTTCACTGTTCTTAATTATTGTTTCTGAGGAAGAAAATAGCTGAGGAATCTGAATAAGACAATAAGGTGAATGGAAAGACTACAGACCAAGAATGAGGTGCTAAGGATACTAAGAACTGTGCGATCTTGACCACAGCACTTCCCTTTACCTTATCTCTCTTTCCTCAGCTATAAACTATAAGAAGAGCAGATGAAAGCCAGAGCAGGATCTAACTTTTAAAGTGGAATTGACTTACCGGGCCTTGAGCCAAATCGTGGTAGAATTCTGGCTTCTTCTCATCCAGAATCTACTCATAAGCTCTCAGAGTTGTCGGTCCACCATGCTGTAGCCCAGTGGTCAAGGGCAAAGACTCTGGACTCAGACTCTCTGTCTTCAATTCTCAACTCTGCCATTTACCAGCTAGGGAACACTGGGCCATTCACTCAACCACTCTGTGCCTTGGTTCCTTATCTGTAAAATGGAGATAATAAAGGCACCCACCTCACAGAGTTGCTGGGACTATTACCCTGGATCTAAACAGGGCTTGGCAGATATTAAGTGCTCAGTGATCATTCCCTTATTATTAGGGCCTTTGAAAGAATGGCTGAGAAGCCAAGGGTCCTGGACATTTAGCAGAGCTGATGAGTGTTGTTGAACTTCTCAGAATGATAAGGACTGAATACATAATTTGTATATGCAGAAGAATTCCCCTTTGGAGTGTCATTCAGTAATAATTCCAAAGGTGTATTTGTGTTACTAACAGAAGTTGTCTGACAGCTGCACATACAGTCTAATGACACAAAAAGCTCTGTGACCTACCCGTCATGCATCCCCTGGGACTGGAGAAAAGGTGTTGTCGGTGCAAAGGTCCCATCCAGGCAGGTTTCAGGGTGACCTGGCCAGGCTTTCCCCCTGCTGACTGGCAGGGTTCCCTAAGCAGGAAGTGCCTCATGTTCCCACAGAGCCCACAGATGTCTTACCACCTGCTTTTGGCAAGATGACTTCTCTTTGGTTCTGGGGTACCGCTCCACCCAGAGCTGCAAGAAGATGTGTCCCCAGAGGCTCCTATAGCAGGCACTGTGGGGCCACCATAAGATCTCATTGGATCCCTTGCACCAGCCTTTTGCCCAGAGTCTGCAGGTTTTGCTGCTACAGACAGCCTACGACTCCATCCATGCAAAGGGTTGCCTGTGTGTAACCCCTTAAGGACTGCCTCCCCTGAATAGAGTTTCAGAAATCCCTGGGGGGGTCTCTGTGCCACTGGCCTACTCAGTGGCTTTCACCCATAATTGACTGGTGTGGAAGTCCAAAATCCCAGCTCCGTGGCCTTGAGGTAGCACATACTCTAAGGTACGTCTTACACTCCAGGGCTCCCTGTGGGATGATCTTGTCTTGATTGCCTTCTTCCCCTTCCTCAGTCTACTTCCTCTATTCCCTCCCTGGTCTCTGCTGATGCACTTCCCCCAGTAAACCAGGTTCTGGCACACAGATTCTTGGCTTAGGGCTGGCTCCTGGGAGGAGGCAGTCTAGGACCACCTCCTTTTCTCCTTACTCTTAACTCTAAAAGTGTCTCTCTGCCTAGAACTTGTGGAGCCCCAAAAGAGGAGGCTCCAACCTTGAAGTTCCCACAAAGCCAGGGCTTGCTTTGAGCAACTGGCCCCACCCTGAGCTACTTGTTTTGTAAGCACTCTGGGGGCAGGAGGAGAAGTAGGATAGGTAGGCTCGGGGCTCGCAGTGGGTGAAGAAAGCAGCATTCAGAATCCTCCAAGGGAGAACATTGTGTCCCCAAGGCAAGATGCCTTCTAGTCAGGCCTGTGTCACTGGAAACTTTTTCTCATGCACTGGGTAGTCTCAGAGCCTCAGGAACTTCTCCCCAAACAGGTACAGCCTGCTCTGCACCTCACTGACCTCAGGAAAGTTTGCTCAACTTCCTCCTTCAGCTCAGCCACAGCAAGGGGTCTGGGCTTCCAACTGCTTCTTCATTTGAAGTAAGAAGATTGCTGAGACTCAGTGGGACTCCTCGGCCCAGCCATCTGCCAGCTAAGGGTCTACCAACCTGCCAGGTTTCCAAAAGTTCAGTGGTCTCACATGGACTCTTTGGTGCTGGGAAGCACTTCTAAGTGATACTTGCTCCCCTGGCCACAGACAACACCTTTAATTCTTGTCCAACATCTTGTGTGTGTGTTTCAGAGGAGCAAATAACTCCCTGATCAAGACAGAGGCTGGGTGGGAGAGGGTGAATGAGTCAGGGTAAGCTATTCTCAGTTTCTGGAACGGTAGCATACAATTAACACACATACAACTTCCTCTGCCTTCTCAGGGTTATGGAAATCCACCAAGGTCAGCTGTTCCTCTTTGCAACCCACAGTCACTAGGGGTCTGTTTAACGCCTGGAAATAAGAGATGCACAGTGAAGGTTTCTCAGACTCAGCAAAGCTAACAAAGAGTAATAAAGCTAGTGAAGCACAGCTCATTAAAAAACTGAGTAGGCGAGTCTACCTTTCCTGCGATTTAATAGAGGAATCTTGAGGGATAGAAGGGAGAGATTTGTGTCCTGCAGTCATCGAATATGTTTCTGTTTTCTTGAGCATAATTCTGGCCTCCTTTTCTTTTGTGTGATGTGGCTTTGATAACTTCAGCCTTCATTTAATGACTGTAAATAGGGCTATTAAGCATAGAACAATGAGGCTATAATTATTACAGAAATAATATTAAATATATGCAAACAAAAATATATGAAAATGGATCCCACTAAATTCAGAATTGGTAATAAGTCAGTCTGGGATATAGTGCAGAAAAGTCTTTCTTCATAGATAATGCAAGGGTATAACCAATATTACAGAGGGAGAATATTTAAAGTAGAACAGATGGATTTAGGTAGGCTTCTTATTGGCAAAGCTACAAGCTGCTTGCAGACAGATTAAAGCCATCTTAGGGAGGATGAGATCTGAGTTGCTTTTCAACACTAAGAGTTCTCTAAGTGAGTGAGAGTTAAAATCAGAACTAGACATCTCTAAGAAATAGTGATGGTTAAAATTGAGGCAAGAATACACTCAAAATAGCTTGTTAGTAGTTTAAACTGGCATGTGTATCTATGAGTCTATCAACCATTACAAAGCACAGTTAACCCACCTACATATTTTATTTTACATAAATTAATGGAAAAAGAATGAATTATTCCACAAAGGATGTTGTAAAAAGGATGTTTGGAAAAAATATGAAATTAGAGTTTTAACTGTTTCTGTATACACTCTAACATAAATTTAAGCCAGAATAAAAAGTTAAATTAAAAATAACCATTGAGAAAGACTAAAAGAAAATGAATTTTTGACTGTTATTAGAATATGTAAATATTATGTAAATGAAAAATTGAAGAACTCCTCCGTTTAAAAGTATACACTGATGAGACTTTATAGGAAGCAATTTGGGTAATATGTCTTGAAGCTCTTTAAAACAATTTTTTTTTGACCTGTAAATCCACTCCCAGAAATCCATTATAAGAAAATAATCCAGGAAGTAGATAAAGTTTTTGTATAAATATGTCCATAGCAGTCTAATTTATAATGGCAAAAAAAAAAAAAGAAAAAGAAAATAGCATTAAATGTTCAGAAATAAGCCCAATAAATCATAACACATTTATATGCTGAAGCACAGTATAGTCTTTTAAAATGGTATTTGAGAAACATTTAATGATTAATTAAAATTTTCAAAATACAATTAAATAAAAGAAAAAACAGGATAATATATATCAGTATGATCCTAAATTAAAGATAAATTTATTTTAGGCATACACAGTATATACTGACTCTAAGTAGTTCACTGGTTCTCAATCTTGCTGCAATTAGAATCACCCCAACAGCTTTAATGTATCCTGCTGCCTGGATCCATTCTCAGAGATTCTCAATGAATTGCTCCGGGGTGTTGCCTGGGCCCTGGATTTTTTTAAAGCTCCCCAGGAGATGTTGAGATTTTAATGTGCTCCCCCGCCCACCCCAGATTTGAGAACCTTTTTTTTTTAAATCCTCTTTACGAAGCACACTAGGAGAAAGCACTCAGCCTTCCAAAGCAAAAGAAGCATCTGGTGGCTGCTACAAATTTCCTGGCGTAGTGCCCAAGGCAAAACTCACCTCTTTCGATTATTTCTATCATTAAGAAAAATTATCCAAAACTTAGAAATAAGGCAAAAGGGTGGATACAAGTCTAAGGGACCCACCCAAGGATTACTTGATTCTCTTTGTTTGACTTACTATTAACTTCTGATCAGGCTCCAGACCCTGTGAAGTTACCGGTTCATTAACTTGGAGATTTTTGTGTGCTAGAGATTTAAATGATTTCTGTCTAGTAGAAAAGTTACAGTTTTACTGCCCTGTAAGACATAAACCAGCTCTGTATCCAATTAGCAATCTCAAGCCAGCATCGTTATATACGAATTATCTGTGAACCAGCTTTTCCATCTAATTGGTTCCCTCATTAATGAGATAAATAAATTTTTGACACACGTTCACTCTATAATTTCATGAGAGTCATGTTTTTAACTTTTTGGAATTGTATATTGAAACTGTCCATGATTAAACACAGATACAATGATAGAAGCGAACATTGGAAACTCACATTGAGTGGGGATTTATCCGGCATAACATCTTAGCACTTGGTCACAGGAAGCTTCCTTCCCTCCTATGGTCTCAGTACATGCAAAAAAAAAAAAAAAAAAAAAAATTCCCGGGCCCTCCACCCACAAGATTTAGTCCAAAGTGCCTTTTAAATCTACTCCATATTAATGTTACTGAATGCCAAATTGAGTAATTGAAGAAATCAAATTTATACACTGGTTACTTATCATAAGCAACTGGAGATTTGAGTAAATTCTCATTTTACAAATCACATCATTTAGAGCCCTTCTGCCTTTAGCTGAGATTCCTGGTGCTTTGGCCAGACTTTTTAATCTTTTGTTCACCCTCTCTCTGTCAAACACTTAATGATCTGGAAAATGCTAGAATGTAAGCTAGGAGCTTTGCTATTTAAAGAAACCCTGCAGTGAATTCATTTCTAGAGCAAGTAATTTTCTGCGAGTTTCTTAGCTTAACCGCCCAGTAGCTTGGTCCATGATGGGTGTGTTTTGGAGCGGGATTGTTTTTGAAGGTGCTGGCTGCTTCAAGGAGAGACAGAACAGAACTGTTATCTAAGGCCAAAAAAACCCGAAAAACAAAAAACACATTATCTCCATCAGAGGTGAAACTTATAAAGCCCAGGGCGAATGCCTGTGTCGTTGGATATGAGATTGTCAATGAATTTAAGAAATAATCATTAGGTTGGCATTTTTGGTTCTCACCTCCATAAAGCAGACTTTGCAAATGAATCAGCCCCTTCCTGGGAGCTTGTTCACTTGGGAAATATGTTTCTGGTTTCTACCCACAAAGGATCCTTTAATACGGAGAGGCCGATGGTGCTGCCACTCAGTGAATCCCAATTGCCATGGCTGCAAAGACCCCACTCTTGCAACGGGCCTGGCCTTGAAGCATCAACATCATAAATCCACTTTGACATCCTTTATAGAGCCGGAGACCTCAGGTTTGGAAAGGAATTTACATATTGCTTGATCCAGTGTCCCCTCTCTTAACTGAATCTGTTGACCGTAGGCCACCAGCTTTCTCCTGAATATTTCCAAGAACAGGAACTCACTTCATCCAAGGTGTCCAACTCAGACTTTGGACAGATGGCTCCAAGGTTCTTTACTGAGCCAAACTCTACTTTCCTGTAACTTGCCCCCAGTGCTGATGGTTTTGTTCCTTGGAGTCTGTTGCAAATTGTCTTCTCACAGTTTGGTAACTCTCAGTAATTATTTCATAGATAGCCGCAGCTTCTACTAGTTAGAGTAGGTGATGCTTGTGGGTCTCTTCTCCCATGACTTTGAAACTAGATATTATGTTATAAGGAAAACAAGATTCAGGATGAAGTCTTCCCTTCATGCAAATATTTATTAGAAAGAAGACACAATCCTAGTTGGACAACCTGTTCTACCAGTACAATGTCCCAGCTTTCTGTTCTTTTTGACACTCCAGTAAGAACCTTGCAGAAAAGGCTTAATTAGGGAAGCTGCAAAAATATTCTAGTAGGAGGATTCAGGTGACCTTATAGTCAGACCACAACAGTGATTCCCAAAGAGTGTTCCGTGAACCATCAGCAACAGTTATCACCTGAGAATTTCTTAGAAATGTAAATTATCAGACCCTGTTCTGGAATCACATACTGCATTAGCAAGCTGAGTTTTAGTAAACTCTCCAGATGAGAATCAGTGGGCAAGACAATTCCCTAACCATAACAGAATCAAGGACCAAACTTCAGCCTTAAGCCAATGAGTAGGTCTGGACTGAGTGAGTATACACACACACACACACACACAATTCATATTAAGTGGGATGTTAGTGCCTACATTTCTAGCCAATTACCCTATTTTGAACACTCAATTCACCAGTTAAAAAGCATCCCTAACATCCATTATGTTAATTAGCAAACCTCCCAGTAGATCACAGATAAAGGACACGGAAACACTTGTCGTAGCTGTTTCAGGAAGGTGGGCCTCTGGGTTCACAAAGACAGTCATCATGTCTCTTCCTTGTGGTAACCATTAAGTCTTGTTCTGCTTTCTTTTCTCCCAGCTAAACATTCTCATACCTTCCTTTGTAATATGTCAAAGCTCTTGACCACCCTGTACTCCTCCCAACTTCAAGTTAACCACAAATTAATGAGTATGAATTTTGATAGATATCGCTTGTTCTGTGGGCTCCCTGATTCCAGGATAAAGGTACTTACACACACAGACACACACTCATACTCACACACACCCCAAATATTCTACATCCATGCTCTCAGAACCCCTTTTTGCCAAGCTTCTCTTGCCTATCTCTGACCCCTCTACATGGGTCAGACATGTGGAAATACAGACAAGAATGTGAGTGGGGAGTGAATTCCCAAAGATAACACACACACACCCTTGATGGCTCTCCAAGTGAGCTGAAGAGGATAATGAAAAACGTTTGTTCCTTAAGATTTTAATAGTCATGTGTCTATTAAAGAAAATACAAAACTTCTGATTTTAGAGACATTATTACTTAGAACAAGGCTAAGTTTGAAAGGTGAGTCCATTGAAATCAATTTTTAAAAAAGATCAAGTTAATAACCTGGTGTGCATTTTTGCTTAAATTCTGAAGGCACAGGAAGCCTAGGGTTTTGGATAAACTATTCACAAGGATAATAGGTCTGTGATATGGAGGACCTGGCCTTGGGTGTCTTCACCATGAGTACCTTTCCTAGGAAAACAGAGATCATGGTAACCAGTGTCATTTGCCTGTTAAGCTATTCGTCATGTCTCCAGGAGGAAGGAAAATAACAGAAAATGCTGAAACTCAATTAGTTTAGCAACGCAAACACTACTGATTCTTTGATAAACCGCATACAGCTCACATGCCTCCTTTCAATTGAGGAAAGAAAACATTCTATGCCAAGACCAGTACCCACCAAAAAGACCCAAGCCAGAAGAAACTAGAGTTTGGGTCTTGTTAGTGGAGGGATGATATCATGGCAGATAAAAAGAGTGGTTGCCTCAAATCAACAGTGGGAAAAGAGCACAGGGCATATTGGCCTTAGTCATGCTATTGTTTATACGTTCTGAAAACAGTCAATGTGCACAGACAAGACGGGTTCCTCCCTCCCGAGTTTTCTGATATTTCCTGTTTCAGTGATACCTTAAGATGAACCCTAGCTCTTGAGTTAAAAGAAGTGCGTTCCAGGTGATGATGCAGCCACCAACAAACTACTCCACCCTTGAGTTTCCCTTCCCTCTGTGAGGATGATGCTCCAATAACCCTCAAGTCTAACCACTCTGTGATATTTTGGATGTGGAGTGTTCAAATCCAATGAAGTCCAGCCAGGACTTCCCATATTGTTTGGCAGGACTGGGAACACAGGGAATTTTTGTTCTCCCCCAACCTTTCCTAATGCAGTGATTTGTTAATTCTTTCAGTACCTGATTTGCAATCATCTGTACCTGATAAAGTATAGCTCACAAGCCAATGGAAGTTGTCTTAGGTTGGGTTCTTGAGAAGCCGATGCTTAGACAAGTATTTGTGTGCAAGTGTTTTATTAAGAAGGCGCTACCAGGAGAAACCAGAAAGGGAGAGGGAGGAAGAGGACAGCGAGGCGGAGAGGAAGCCAGGCAGTAGAGCAATGGCAGGCGAGGTCCTAGCTTTGGCATGACCTCGAGAGAACTTTCGGAGTGTCCACTGCATCTCATGGTGTGTCTCACCTTAAGGCCAAAAAAAAAAAAAAAAAAGCTGGGCTTCTGTACTCCTGAGCCAGCAGGTCACCAGCTATGGGTCTGCCCTGGAGAGACCCAGGGACTTGCAGCTCTCAGTGGATCAGGTGAAGCAGCATTAAGGCAGTTTTACAAAGAGGGTCACATGCATGAGTCAGAGTAAAATATGCAGAAATTGGGGGATGACCCCATGGAACCAAGTGAGGGAAATCCTGGGGATGCCAAGCAGAGCACCAACAGCATCTACAACTGAAAGTAAGTTATCAGCAGCTGGAACATACAGCAGCTTCCTTCTGTTGATTGGTCATGTGGGCACAAAAAGAATTTGTTTCGATGAGAAGGAGGGTATTTCTGCCTGGTCTTGGATTCTATATGTTCTTGCACTCCTGAGTGGAATCATTTTATTTAGGGCATTTTGTTTTTCATGTGGCCAAGTGTTAGTCTTACATGGATATCATTCTTCCCTCAGGAACCAAGCCAGGTACCTTGGGATACAAACATTTTCATCAGTTCTCTCTTAAGGCAAGATGGAGGAGGAGAACTGAAAGCAAAGGCTTCCAGCTCAAGCTCCTATGGCCACCATTTAGAGGCAGCCATTCCCCTCCAGCTGCAAGCCAGATGTGGCTGCACTAACCCATAGTGCTCAGTAAATATTGGTTAAATGGATGAACAAGTTACTCTGGCTGGCTTTGACTATGATCAGGGTAAATGAGATGAGGTTCAGTTCTGCCTTTCCCTCTCTTCTGGTCAGTGAGTCCTCTGTGCTTGGCTCCCAAGTAAACAATCAGGAACTGCTGCATAATACAAACCTCAGTGCTAAATAGCCATTTGGCCACATTTGCAAAACAGACAAAGGAAACACTGGCATTTCTGAAAAGGGGAAATTTAGGCATAATCAATGTTGGTTGTGGTTGGCTGCCCTGTTGCAATTAAGAGATGCCAAAGCTGGCTGCATTGAAATGCCAGGCCACCCCTACCCAGATCAGTAAAAAGCAAAAACCAAGGCAAAGCTGCCTGTCAGCCATGCTGTCATTAATCCCAGAATAGCCCACGGAAGGGGCTCATTGGGGAAGCTGGACTTACCTTATCAAAAGAAACCAGATCAGGACTGTATCTGTTTATATATCCAGATGTACAAACATAGAGTCCCATTTAGGAATGGGGTGGGGTGCAGTGGTTTAGAAAATAAATAAGCCAAGTTTGAAAAGAATTGGGCTCTAATGGTGGTCAGTGCCATCCCTCAGAAACACTAACGGAGACAATGACAATTCTGTGAGCTGGTTGAAATATTTGTCACTTGAGATGGTTCTTAAGCAAAATTCTTTTATAGGGAATGCATTCATGGTGTTTAACCCAGCACATACTATGCCATCAAATATTGAGGAGAACATGGTGGGGAGAAAAGAAGGCTGCCATCTCAGATCAAGATGGCCTCCTAAATGCTGGACAACCATGTACTTGTATTTCTAGATGGCTTTATCATAGGACTGTCAGCCCACTGGATACTTGCAAAGCCCTTTGGCCTTACGTGATGCTGCACATGGATTCTCCCTTTCTGGGCACATAAGAAGGACTTGTGGTTTTGTCAAAAATGCAAATTCCAGCCCCATCTTCATAGATCTCTTTTCATTGGTGGTGTGACTGGGAATATGTATTTTAATAAGCAACTAAAATGTTTTAGATGCAAGGAGACCTCAGATCACACTACCGAGAAGCCCTAAGTCACTTGAGACTTATCTGTGAACCACATAATGGACATAAAATGTATGTAAGATAGTAAATCAGTTCATTTATGAGTCACTTATTCTTCATATTTGAAAGATGCTCTTTTCATTCAACTAAGAAATTTATTAAAACCAGTAATGAAAAGAGGACGTTGAATTTCATGCACAAGAATGTTCAAAGTAGAGTCACAGGGAGTCAAGTCCAGTCCACACTTTGAAGAACTTATACAACCATGAACACAGCAGAGTTAAGAAATGGCAATTTTAACCATAGAAGTGCCAACAGAACCTTGCTACCTGTTACCTGCTAAAATTATTCTTTGCTCAGGTCCTTAGTTTTAGCATTAAGACATGAACTTTAATTATCATCATTTTCAGAAGAAGAAGAAGAAGAATTTATCAGGACCATCCATAGAGTCTCCAGCATTCAAAATCCTCAATGTTTTCTCCCTTTTGAGCTCTAATGATCTTAAATAATAAGTCTTAGCCTTCACAGACTCTATTATTTGGGGAAGATGGAAAGTCTCCAGTGTGCTTTTTCTGATAAGCATCTCCCCTTTGCTTTCTGAATGAAATACTTAATCTCATGGAAATCAGCCAGTTTGTCCACCCTCCGAGTACAAGACTCTGTTGTGAGACATTTAGAACCCATGACCCCATGGAGCTCTCAGCTTCTTGGGAAGAAAATGCTGCTGGAAGTCTGCAGGTCGTATAGAAGGGGCAGAGTGAAGTAACAGCATGCAGTGCTGGGTGGAGGGACAGGCAGAGTCAGGCTCCCAAGGTGGGGCTCTCAGCCTCTTCCACTGCAGCTCTGTGATCTTGGTTGGTTATCAACTTCTACTTCATTCTTTTCATTTAACATGGAGATAATGTGGTTTAGGGCAGCACTTCTCAAACTTCTGATGCTCAGTGATCTTGTGCAGTAGATGATCTGATTCAGGAGGTCTGGGGTGGAGCCTAAGATTCTGCATCTCTAACAAGCTCCCAAGTGAAGCTAATTCTGCTGGTCTGAGGACAAAACTTGGAATAGCAAAGGTTTGGGGGATCCTATATAAACCCTCAAGTTTTATATAAAGTTCCTGGTTTGATTCCTATCACATAGCAAGTTGTCAATAAATGACTATTACTATGCCTAATATATATATATATATATATATACACACACACACACACACACACACATATATATATATATATATATATACACACACATATATGTGGCCGTATTGGGTCTTCTTTAGTTGTTGCGAGCGGGGGCTACTCGTCGTTGCGGTGCATGGGCTTTTCATTGTGGTGGCTTCTCTTTGAGTCCAGTTTTTAATTAAAAGACAAAATATCCACACAACTTGCTTTGAGAATAAATATGCTTTGAAAATATGTTTTGCGGAGCATGGGCTCTAGGCACGCAGCCTCAGTAGTTGTGGTGCACGGGCTTATTTGCTCCACGGTATGTGGGATCTTCCCGGACCAGGGATCTAACCTGTGTCCCCTGTATTGGTAGGTGGATTCTTAACCACTGTGTCACCAGGGAAGTCCACACCTAATATTTTGACAAGAGTTATGTGACACAGAATGTTGGATAAGTGCAGCTGATTTATCTTAATCGAGAAAGGCTGCTTCAAACCTAGGCCTAATTCGGATAATTCACAATAAATAATGCTTCTGATGTGCTTGAGGAAACTTAGGGACTTATCTCAGCAGCAGTAACTGTGCTCACCCTTCCCTTAGAATGAACACTTTGTGATTGATTCCACTGTGCAGCCAGGGTTGGGAACCATCTGCCTAATCGATTTTGATCAATGAGTAATTCTGAGCAATCTTTAAGAAGCCTGGGTCTTAAAAAAGTGGTACAAATGAACTTATTTACAAAACAGAAATAGAGTCACAGATGTAGAAAAAGTTATGCTTACCAGGGGGAAAAGGGGGTGGGGAGGGATAAATTGAGAGATTGGGATTGACGTATACATACTACCATATATAAAATAGATAACTAATAAGGACCGACTGTATAGCACAGGGAACTCTTCTCAGTACTCTGTAATGACCTATAAGGGAAAAGAATCTTAAGAGTGGATATGTGTATATGTATAACTGATTCATTTTGCTGTACAGCAGAAACTAACACAACATTTTAAATCAGTTATACTCTAATAAAAATTTTTTTTTAAAAAAAAAGAATGAGCACTTTGAGTCTTACAGTTGCATTAACCTCAAGGAGAAATTTCACCAGTGAAAGTAATAGCACTAGGCCCATCCTTGATCACATTCTCGTACCATCACAGCTGGGGAAAGAGACCTTCCTCCAAACACATCCAAGAGATGGCTCCTTCTACAGGTGAGGACGAAAGCCCAGAGAAAACAGGTGGCTTCCCTCTCTGTTAGATTCTGAGTCATGAGCCAAATGAGACCTCCCACAGTTTAGATGTGTGATACTGGTTTGTTGTTGTTGTTGTTGCTGTTGGGTTTGTTTTGTGAAGATGAAAGGGATAGGCTAAGACATATACTCCAATCCCTTGAGTTTGACCAGAATTGTGTAATGTAAATAAGATAATGAAATGGGGTATACACGTACAATACTATTCTTTAATATTGATAAAAGTTACAATCCACCATGAATGTGTAGCCATTGGGGGTCTATTAGTATGACAACCTAGCTGTAAAATAGAAAAACAAAAAATGGGCTGAAATATAAGATGCAATTGATAAAACTATAGTTCCTATGGAGAATTTGAATACACAGAAGTCAATAGATCAGGTTGAGTAAGGATTTCAGAGAGTTTGAATAACACACCTTCCTTTTCAGCTCAATTTGATGTAGGTAGGTAGCTAGACAGAGTCGAATTTCTTTTCAAACACAAATTAAACATTCTCAGAAATTGGTCATGCGTTAGGGTGCAAAGGAAATCTCACCAGATTTCAAAAAGCAGAAATCATGTGGGTCCCCTTCACTGACCATAATGAAAATAAAGTTAGAAATTACCAAAAAAAAAACCTTCTTATTTAAATTTTAAAATCATATTTTCAAATAACTCCTGAGTTATAGAAGAAATTAAAACTGAAATCTAAAACTACTTAGAAATAAATAACAAAGACCATTCTATATGCCTAAACATGTAGGATAGGGCCATAGTAACACAGAGAGGACAATTTATAGCAGTAAGTAGTATACTGTACCAAAAATAAGAAAAAAATGTAAAATGAATCTTTTATCAATTCAAGAAGATAGAAAAGGAACAATATGATAACACATCTTAGGAAGAAAAGAAAAATAAGAGAAGTAAGAATAAATGCAAGGGAAAAAAAGAATTGGAAATTAACAACATAAGTAGGGATGATAAATAATATCAAAAGTTGGGATATACTTGAGATGTACTTGTCAGGTTCCTTAAAAAATAAAAACAGAGTTACCATATGATCCAGCAATCCCACTCCTGGGCATATATCCAGAAAAGATAGAAACTCTAATTCAAAAAGATACCTGCACCCCAATATTCATAGCAGCACTATTTATAATAGCCAAGACATGAAAGCAGCCTAAATGTCCATCATCAGATGAATGGATAAAGATGTGGTGTGTATACACACACACACACACACACACACACACACACACACAGTGGAATATTACTCAGCCATAAAAAAGAATGAAATAATGCCATTTGCAGCAACATGAATGGACCTAGAGATTATTATACTAAGTGAAATGTCAGGCAGAGAAAGACAAATATCCTATGATATCACTTATATGTGGGATCTTAAAAAATGATACAAATAAATTTATTTACAAAACAGAAATAGACTCACAGACATAGAACAAAATTAATGGTTACCAAAGGTGGAAGGGGGGTGGAGGGATAAATTAGGAATTTGTGATTAACAGATACATGTTACTAAATATAAAGTAGATAAACAACAAGGACCCACTGTATAGCACAGGGAATTATATTCAATATCTTGTAATAACCTATAATGGAAAAGAATCTGAAAAAGAATATATGTATATGTATGTTCTGAATCACTTTGCTGTACACTTGAAACATTGTAAATCAACTATACTTCAATTAAAAAAGAGATGTACTTGTCAGGCCACTACATTATTTTCTGGTATATAAATGAAACTAAAAATAAAATCACTTCCAGTTTTTAATTAAAAGACAAAATATCCACACAACTTGCTTTGAGAATAAATATGCTTTGAAAATATGTTTTTGAAAATGACCCAAACTCATGATCTGAAACTTATCTGTGTGTCAGCAGAGAGTTACCTCTAAGCCTGTTTCCTGATCTACCAAGTAGGGATACTAACAGGATGCATACCACATGTCATTTAAGGTTTACATTAGTTATTATGTGAAAACATTGAAAACAGCGCCCTACGAAGAGTAGCCCTCATTAAGTGTTAGTGTGATTTTATTAATAATTAAGGAGAGTTGTCAGACTTGGTTTATAAAGTCCCTGTGTTCTTCTTTGGGCTTTTTGAACATAGTGAGTCTTTAATAAACTTCTGTTGAATTTGAAAGCATATCTCCACCAGAAAGCAGGCAGGGTCTACAAGAAGAGAGGGATCTGTCCTACAGAAGCCTTGTTCAAATGATTAGCGGTGTGGGGAGACACGAAGATGTAGGTTTCAGCTTTCTATGATAATTCAGCCGATGGGTATTGATGTATATAGGTTTGTTCTTTTAATTAAAGTGTGAAACAGGAAGAGAAATAGATGTTAGCTCAGGGCGTACTCTGCTTACACTTTTTCCATGACATTCCTGCCCTATGGCACTTGGACTAACAGCCGATGT
Source organism: Globicephala melas (assembly GCF_963455315.2). NCBI lineage: Eukaryota > Metazoa > Chordata > Mammalia > Artiodactyla > Delphinidae > Globicephala > Globicephala melas. Next base: position 49,888,655 of record NC_083328.1, on the reverse strand, counting down.
CCCCAGCATAATAGCCATCCATGTCTCTGTCAACCTCGTATATCAAAGGCACACACCTAAATACGCACACTCACCTTCTGTTCCTGAGCCCTAACCCCATATTTGAGTCCAGGTTCTACATGAGAAAGCAGTCTTAGGCTAATTCATGTAAATAAGTAAGCCCCTTGATGTGGGAGAAAGGGTTTTCTCCAGAGCCCGTCTGCTGTGTGTCCAAAGTGGGTCTCAAATAGACTTGGATGCAGAATGAGAATGAGAGCTTTACAAATTACACCTGCCATCAAGGGATAACTGTAGACAACCCACTTTGTACCGCATACCTCGACAGCGACAGATCCTCAGACGTCTCCGTCTCTGATGCAAATGGCCCGGTGCTGATGCTGAGTCTAGGAACCTTGGTCAGCTGGTCATGAAAATTAGGCATCTTTATGAGGGCTGTACGGTCATCCCAGATTAATCACATGGATTAAATCTGACTTGTAGTCCTAAAACTCTGTCCATCAAAGGCAAATTCACTTTTATATTGTACTCCGTGCATCTTTTTTTTTTTTTTTTTTTTTTTTTTTTTTTTTTTTTGCGGTACGCGGGCCTCTCACTGCTGTGGCGTCTCCGTTGCGGAGCACAGGCTCCGGACACGCAGGCTCAGCAGCCATGGCTCATGGGCCCAGCCGCTCCGCAGCATGTGGGATCTTCCTGGACCGGGGCACGAACCCGTGTCCCCTGCATCGGCAGGCAGACTCTCAACCACTGCGCCACCAGGGAAGCCCCGTGCATCATTTCTTGTTTTAAAATATGGTCCAGGAAACACAAACCCTATCACAGGAAACTCCAGGCAAAGGAAATTCTACAAACAACTACAGACAGGAAAACACACCACACCCTGTATCTGTCTATAGCAAATATACAGTGCCCTGTGGACAGGAAATGCTTTAAGAATTTCTGGGGGCACATCCATCTGCAAACAGACGTAGAGGAGTGGGAAACAGCAACAGCACTACAGGTCTGAAAGCACAAAGACCTCTATCTTCTAACAAACTGGCCTATTAAAAGGAAAGGTCACTTGCTGGCTTAGACTGAAGGAAGAAGTTCTGCCAAGGAACCCAGCAGCAAAATATGAAGATGGAGACCAGGGTGAGAAAGCGCTCTTGTTTGTCTCCACCTGGAAATCCTTTGAGAGGTGCTGCTTGGAGACTGGAGATTCAGGCACTCGGTTGGTTTCCCTGTTTTCAGGCTTCCGTGGGTGACCAGCACTGCAGCAACATGCCTCTTGCCCAGCCATCAGTAAATGAAAGCTAATTAACGAACACTGGATTTGTTTCACTCTTAGCAAAGGGTACAGGCTTATCCTGAATGAGCAAGCTTTCTGAATATTAAGCTCCCACATCGTTTCAAACAAGGTTGATCAGAACTTTCTATAATATATGCCCGTCAACAAGCCAATGAGTCTGGTATTATTTACGCTGTTGAGAAAGCTGGGGCTCAGAGACAGCGATAAACTTGTCCAGAGTCACCCAGCAACTGAGTGCCAGAACCAGCAGTACAACTACGTCTTTCTGATATCAAAGCTACGACCCACAATCTACTCAGCATTTCTGGTCCACCATTTTATCCTGGAGGGCAGATCCCAGTCACTCAGAGGAATATAGGAATTTTGTTTCTGCTCATCTCAAAGTTTAGGAATGACTTGGTATAAATTTCTTCCAAATTCTGTTTCCTAGATCCCTAATTTCTAAAATGGAGACTTGTGTTTAAGTAAAACGCAAAGCATTTAAAACTCTACATCATATCATGAGTACATATTCTGGTGGCCAGAATGGAGGAGGTGGGTAGGGAAAGAAAGGCTCTGGAGGGAGCCTAGTCTGGTTAACTGTAAGTTGCACTAAACGGGATTTCAAGAGAGCAGCCAGAAAAATGCACAGGTCACGTTTCAGGACCAAGGGCCCATCCTTCTTTAGAAAAATTCCTGTGCACACCCACATAAGCCCTCTTGGCAACCTCTGATAACAACTGAAAGAGATGAAAGATTTTCTGTCTTTTGCTTTTAAATGCCCCTAAATACAATGGAATACTACTCACCAGCAAGAAGGAATGCACTATTAGTACATGCTACAACATGAGTGAATCTCAAAATGATTACGTTAAGTGAAAGAAGCCAGAAAAAAATAATCCATACTGTATCTTTCCATTCATATAAAATTCTAGGAAATGCAAACTAATTTATAGTGACAGAAAGCAGATAAGCAGTTGTCTTGGCACGGGGCTACAGTGAGATGGGATGGGTGGGTGGGTAGGATTATAAAAGGCATGAGGAAACTTCTGGGGGTGATGGATATGTTTATTTTCTTAATTGTGGTCATGGTTTCCTGGGAGGATGCATCTGTCAAAACTTCTCATTGTATACTTCAAAGATATGGGATTTATTGTGTGCCAAATATACCTCAATAAAGCTGTTAAAAAGTAAAATAGAAATAAATAAGTGGGAGGTTAAAGGTATTCTAACACGGAACCACATCCTTCCCTACTGACATTTCAAACTTGAGTGGTGTGTGTCTTAAAAATTATTTCATAGACAGACAGGTATCCATCTCCATTGTAACGTAGGCGAATAGGTATTCATGGTGGCTTTTGGAGAAAGAGCATCATTCTGCGGACTCCTGTCTGGGTACAGCTTACAGCTAAGAAGATGAGTCATGGAGACAGAGTATGGACCGTTGAGACCTTCCCCTAGCTGAGCACACCTGCCTGTACACATATAAGCTCTCACATTTTCAAATCTGCTACTACTTTCCAGGTTCCGTGGCCAAACCCATCACTGACGCCCCAGCCCAGGCACCCCGCCAACCCCCACCCCTACCATGGCTGAAGACGCAGACATGCGCAATGAGCTGGAGGAGATGCAGCGAAGGGCTGACCAGCTGGCTGATGAGGTGAGGGATGGAGACCTGGGAAGGGAGCAAAAGATAGAGAGCTGCGTAGTTTGTCTTATTCAGGTTGAGGTGGGAAAAGGGCTTCTTCTCGTCTCAGAAAAAAAAAAAAACAGGAGGAGTATGACTTTGATTTCCGATGTATCTAAGGGCTCTGCACACAGGAATGGGTTGGTTATAAAACTTGCATGCAGATCAGTGACTGAGCCCAAGCTTCCAATGCCTAGAAATCTAGAGAAGTCAAGATCCTCTAAGAAAAGTACTGTCTTTGGGTGTCTTACAGCCAGCGTTTTGCCAGAGTTGGCTCAATTCTGAGAGCTGGTTGTTACATTGTCCAGAACTTTGCAAGGTGGTATTAAAATTGAATTATATAAACTGACAATTGAATAGATCATATTAAAATCAAAGGTAATAAATACTCAGATCTCGTCACGTCCTAATGATTTTACTACTATCTATGCTTTCAAAGTTCTTGGCATGTGTTGTATCTGTAGTGTGAGGATACCGTCTAGTGGCGTGTTACCGTGAACCTTCCCAAGTTCACCTTCAGTGATACCATGGTGTAGTTAGAAATCAGAGAGGGAAAAAGTATTTACACGACGGAATCTGCAAACACTACAAATCAGGGCTTGACCTATTGTTTTGTTGACCCTCTAGACTTAAGAAAGTGGAAAAGTATTAATAATGCAGATTAAACTTAAAAGTATGAACCTCCGCAGCCATTACACTATAAGCAACACAAAAAAGAATTGAGAAAATCTTCCAGTATTTGAAAACTATGATTCTCTTCAGCAGAGAAGCCACTTGCATCATTGACAAATGAATAAAGTTCCCAAACATGTCTTCATTCTTTCACTTGCCTTTTATTCACTCACGTAAATGAAAATATCAACCAGCGTTCATGCCAGAGCTGCTCTTGTTTTATGCGTGCTTAGCTGTGGACACAAGAGTTCAGCAAAAATCAACAAAAGTTTTCTGTGAAAATCGATTGGCTATACAGAATTTGCAATAAGGTGTTGTGTATTTTATTATTATTTATAAATTTTATGGTAGTCATCCTTTATATCATTAAAATAATACACACACACACACACACACACACACACACACACACACACATCTTTTTTCTGGAGAGCCCATTGTTAACATTACCAGCATACCTCTGCTTACAGCCATTCTATTTCAAAAAGCAGCCTGCTGACAGTACTTCCAGGAAAGTGAACATGCTTCATGTTCCTGCAAACTCTTGTCCAAAATAAGTTTGCCATTGAAAAGCACAGCTTTTGAGAAATCACACTGGTTGCTGGATTCTAGTAATTTAAAAGGAACTTAGAAAAAAGTGACCACACTGTGTCCAAGGGGCCAGTGCTGAATTCATTTTTTCTTATCTAAGGATGAAGATAATTATTATAGCTTTCTCCTATAGACTAGTTGTTTCAAACACGCTTGATTTTTTTTCCACCCTAGGGCAACAACTTAATTTGTACTGATAAGAACTTCCAATTGTGTTTCTAGGAGCTTTATAAGAAAATCGATGTTAGATTCATCTCAATTCATGACAAATGATATTTGCCTTTAAAATTCAATATTCCTGGTCCAGGGAGGCCAAATTAGTCCTCTGAGTATTCGAGATAATTTTTCATGCCTCCTGCACATGCAAAATTACCTTTTCGAACTCACTTTGTCTTTGATATCAAAATCAACTTCGTCTGGTTTTGATTTTATGACAATCAGCTTTAATGTAATTGCTTTAGGGAATCTTATTATGTAGAAAGCCTGATAGGAAAGAGATTGAAATTGTGGTTCAGTTACAAACTTCAAAGAACATGTGATAACAACCCTTTATGTTTCCCAAGTGAAGAAAGTTTTTCTGATATTCCAAGAACTCTGGATCCTGCACTCATAATATTTGTGTTTTTTATCTTAGTCGCTGGAAAGCACCCGTCGTATGCTACAACTGGTTGAAGAGGTAAGCAGTGACTATATTTTAAGATGAACTAATCCCTTTGGCTGACATATCCTTTGCCTAGACCCTTTGCCTTTCCCTAGACCACTGTCCCATTTATTCCAGTGTGAATGTAGCTACCAGAAAGCCATATAATGAGAGAGATGCTATATTTAAGTTGCCAGGTAGCCATCAAAGTATTCACTCTCCCTCCAGCCCAGCCTATCTTCCTAGTCTCGGAAGCAGAAGAGGGTGGTATTTCCAAGTATGTAAATGTTCCCAAGAAATCACAAAAACAAATCAGAACGATTTTTTAATATACGAAAGAATTATCTACATAAAATCCTCATTTGTACTGATTTTGATGCCTCTAAATTACATCTAATCTTGGCCTTCTGTTTTAAATCTAGCTACATATATCACTTTAAAAAATATGTACCCAGAGAGGCATAATTTTCAGAAATTGTTACATTTATAGTCAGGCACTAAAATTCATGAAATAATAGGAAAATCCTTTAATAAAGGGAAATATCAAGTCTAGTCATGTAAATATAGAAGCTCTTTTATATTCCTGACTCTGGATTTAACATCCATTTTCAAGGCATGGTTAATGAATCCGTGACTATTTTTAAATGGGTGAAATAGGGCAGACAGCAATAATGGAATCAAAAGGGCATTTGCAATAAACCTCATTTATTCCAATTTGGGAGAGCGGCAGTCAACCAGGAAGAATAAATGGATTAATTGAACTTGTCCGTTGGGAGAGATGAAGTGGAAAAAGAATGGGATGAGCTATATTTATCTTAACTGAATAAAACAAGTCTAATCATTTTTATTCAGTGAGATGCTGTTTTATCTATGCTTTGAAAATGCTTATCAATGTATAAATTCATGTGTGGTTATCATCTTTAGAGATCTTGGGGGTTTTCTAGCAGAATGATCAAACGAGCCTACTTGCCTCATGCTACTGTAAATTGCTTTTGCAATGACATGAAAGGAGAAAAGTGTCAATTTTATAAGGCTAAAAGGAAGGGCAGCCGCCTCTTACACTATGGAAGCCAACATTTTCCCTTACTTCTGCAGCTTCAGCTTCTCAGCTAAGAATGGTATATAGCTAACTGTGAATTGCCACAGGAGGGGGAGGAGAAGGTGGCAACCAAGAGCTCAGAGGACCCCTGGGAAGGGAAGGGGGTCCACTGAAGGAGATCTATTATCGTGAAAAATGAGAGTTTGAGCCTGCAGCATAGCACAAATTGGCCCCCACAGGAGGTGGGCCAGCAAGGGGCCCTCAGCAGCACAGGAAAGCAACCTTCACTCTCTTAATGAAGAGAAATGCTTTCTTTGTGCTGTCCTGGGACTCACGCAGTACTTGAGGACCAAAAAGGAGGCAGATATTCTAAATCTACTAGTGTCGGTGAGGCTTTCAGAATCCACATGTTGCCCCTCATCTTGTCATGAGAACAAGTAAAAGGAACAGATCTGAGTAACATCCACACATGAGCTCTCACCGTGACAGGAAGGCAGGGAGCCCAGAAGTCAGCTGACATCATTATCTTGATTCGTGTTTATGACCTTCAACCATGGCCTCCAAGCTCATATTTCATTTTCATTTGTGTGTGTGCACATGTGAAGGGAGTTTCTAAACTGCAAAATCTATCACCAGTTTGCCCACCTGTGCAATGTTGAAACTGCCCAGAGCACAGAAAGTGATGGAGGAATGCATCCAACACACTTTTCCCAACTGGCCCCTCCCCCATCAGAGTCTTTGGGCTGCAGAGACTTCTTTTTCTGTGTCTTCTTAAATTGCAGGCAACGTTGGCCAGTCTTGGAAAAGGAGTGTCTGCTCTAATTTATTCTGGAAAAAAAAAATCTCAAAAGCGCTATTAATTGAAGTAGGATTCTCAAATATTACATTTTTGTTTTTCCTAAAGTGTTTCTCGACCAAGCATGAAGTTGCATCTTAGAACAGGGGGTGAAACAGATGGATGCTGTCTCCTACCTCTAACAAATGAGAGGAGGCTATTAGACTTTCCATCCTTAGGAAATTATGAGCAAGGCATTATTAGACTAGATTGATTGCTCTTACATCCTCCTGGGTTATCTTATATTGATGGTCAAACATCCCTTATATCTAGGGCATTGGCCAGTCAGATGTTATTCTGCTTTCAATCAGGAAGGAAATTCTCTTTAAAGAGAATCAGCATTAAATATTCATCAAGGGCAGAAATCATTTGGAAAATCTGAGCATTGAAATACTAGGATCTTGCCCATGATCCCAAAGTCTATCAGTGCCATATAATTTGAATTGAGCTGAATGCTTATTGAAATTCAGTCTCAAAGACAGGAAAGGTTACTCAACTTGTGAAGTTTCCCTGAGGCAAACAATCCCACTTTCAGTGGAATGTATAGGACTTTGTGCCATCCCTCATGGACTTTACGGTGTAACAGAGTGGAAGGCATGGAAGCTTGGTTTTCAATAGAAGCCATCATCAGTGTATCAAGGACAATGTAAAGTTACACAGAGATCAGTAGAGAAAGTTCAGAAAAGCTGAATACCATACACACATAAAAAGATTAGAAATCACATAGCACTTGGTTCCCAGCCTGGGGCTGGGAACTGGCTCTTTTGATGGATGCATTTCAGCAAATATTTATGGAATGCCTGATGCTGGAGGTGGAAGATCAAAATTGATATCATGTAGAAAAACAGATATGAAAATAGCTCTCCAAATTCAAGGCCACACCTGCCTCAGGAGCACAGAGGAGGGGACAATGAATTCTAGAGGGAGAGTCATGAATACTATTTGATTCCAGACAAAAAAGTTAACTCTGCTAATACTAACTGCAGGAAATGAGCTCTACATGTTAATGCCTTGGGCTATAGAACAAAGCCCGGAAAAGCCACACTGCCCTAGGGCAGGCTGATCCAAAGCCCCACACAGAGCTTTCACGCAGTGGTGGTTACTGAGGGCTCCCCAACATTTATGGGTGTTTCAGCATCTTTTCTTTTCATTCCAACTTATCTTTTGAAACACGTTGGCCACAAGAAGAAAATAAGCATTCTAAAGCTATGTCTTTGTTATGCCAGACTTTGTACTAAAGGTGGAAAATTCAGGCTGAGCAGTTGTTTTCAGGTAGGCAGTTGTAGGGATCTTTTGGAACTCTCGCGGTTAAGAGAGTGTCTGGACTGGCCTAGTTTTAGCTCAGGTGTATTGGACTTTGGGAAAAGCATTGCAGGATGACAAAGGACTTTAAAATGTTCTATAAACATGGTCTTAGATCATCAGCAAGAAAAAAATAAGAATAGAGAAATAAAAAGTAAAATGAAAGAAATGAAAAAAAAAAAATCGGGGACTTCCCTGGTGGTCCAGTGGTTAAGAATCTGCCTTCCAATGAAGGGGATGTGGGTTCAGTCGCTGGTTGGGGAACTAAGATGCCTCATGCCATGGGGCAACTAAGCCCACGTGCCGAAGCTACCGTGCCTACGCACTCTGGAGCCCACACACCACAACTAGAGAGCCTGAGTGCTGCAACTAGAGAGAAGCCCATGTGCCACAACGAAGAGCCCAAGCCCGCGTGCTGCGACGCAGATCCCATGCACCGCAACTAAGACCCAGTGCAGCAAAATAAGTAAATAAATAAATATATTTTTAAAAATCACTGGCATCTCCAACTCCCCCTGTTCACAGTTAGACAAGTTTCCCAGGGATCTTGAACAGGAACCAGGAATTGAGCTAAGACAAAAATAGAACAACCTCCTCTCCCTCCTAGCTATTAAAACATAATACTCATTAAGGAACCAGAGAAAGTAATATTCTGCCTCCCCCAAGATATCGTCCCATCCCTGTCCTTCTCTCTTGCCCTCCTAGTTCCTCCAAAGGACCACCCAGTTGTTTTGATAAAAGTTGTCAGCAAAAAGTGGAGCCAAATATAAGTTCTACGATTTATTGAGAACCTACTATATGCCAGCGACTGTGCTCAGAGTTTATTATCTAATTTAATCCCTGCAGTCACTTTTTCTACTGCTTTGCTCTCCATTTTACCAAGGAGGAAATTGAAGTCCACAGTGGTTAAGAAACTTGCTTGAGACACACAGCCACAAAAGACAGAGATGAAATTCAAACTCAGATCTACCTGATTCCAGAGTGTGAATTCTTACAACATTTCCCTTACACCAGCAATTCCCACAATATTTAAAAATTTTTTGAGAATTCCACAAAAAGCAAAAGGATCTAAGAAAACAAACATAGCAGCTCATCCTAAACTGACAGATTCCACACAAATGAAATCCTTTATCTCAGTTTTTGAATCATGGCCTCCAGTGGAGTTGAACCTGTAGAAGCTTTTAGGTTCTGTAGCTTATTTTGTCTTTATAAATCTTGGGAAGTGAGGGAGCTGTTTCTGTCCCCATCTGACAGCTGGAAAAGCTGAGACACAGAACAGATGACTCTAGAGCAATAGAACTGTAAAGATAAGTGTAGAATTCAGAATTACTGACTCCCAGATGCCAGCTCTGTTCGCTTGACCAAACTGTTTATCATTCTGTGAAGCACAGTTTAGAAGCCAGGCATTTGCCTGGCCCTTACCTTAGTGCCTGGGGCAGAGTGGAAGCACAATAACCATTTAGTGAATGAATGAATGAATGAACAAACTAATGAACGAGTGAGTGAATGAACCAACCTAGCAACTACCCAATCTTATTTAGCATCTCTATCCTTATCTTAAATATGGGAAAGCATCCTGAAAGGTCAAGTGACTCTTCCCCAATCTCAAGACTATTAACTGGCTGAGCTAAGAACATAATCCAGCATTCCTGACTCTCTGACCTGTGCTCACTGCTTCTGTTCTCTCAAATTGGGGCAAACTCTTGGTGGTTCTGTGAATCATTCCAGCACTGAAACATTTGGCACCAAATTGAACAAAGAGGAAATTATACTTGCAGAGGAAATTATACTTTATTTTATTTATTATATAACATAAATGGGTAGAGCAGAAAGGGTCAACAGATGAGAGCTGAACTGACCAAACTGAAGTCACTCACCTGTTTCTCACCCTCCATCCCAAATAGAACAGAACAGAAATCTCGTGCATAGCCTTGAGTTGGGTCCTTAGAGAAGAAGATGCTCTCTGAGATGACTCCATCCTCACTGGAACTTGCATTGTCACATCCATATGCCTGAATGAGCCATCTGCATTTTACAATTTCCTCTCATAAACAATGGCTAAAATTTGCATAAAAGGGGCATAGAAATTGTTAAAATACAGTCTAGTGTAGACAAATGTCCATTTATAACACACTGAAGAACAAGATTTTGAAATGTCTTGTGGGGTCTAGAATCTTGCTGCTCCATGTATGACCCTGCACCAGCCAGCATCGCCGATCTTGTTCAAAATGAAAAATCTCAGTCTCTACCCCAGTCCTACTGAATCAGGATCTATATTTTAACAAGATGTTTTCTATGCAGGGAATTCATATACACATTAAAGTTTGAGCAGTAGTCTAGAAACTTCTGGTGGTAGTCTGTAATGATGATATTTTTAGTTTGCCCAGATATCCTGCGCTAGATGCATTTTGTGAAGGTATTTATTTTATTAACCCTGGTGTAAGGCTAACTATAGGCCAGGCACCGTTCTAACACGTGCCGCCTATTAATTTACTGAATTCGCGTAAGAACTCAATGAAGTATGAACTATTATGATTGCTGTATTACAAATGAGAGAACTGAGGCACAGAGCAATTAAGACATTTGCCTGAGGTCCTGCAGCCAGAAAAGAAAATCACCAGGATTCCAAGGCAGAGTCTAGCTCCAGAATCTGTGCTGTCAATGACTCCTGAAGTCATCCTGAGCCATCACTCTCCAAACTACATCCTGACTTTGCAACTAAAACTTATCAAAATGTGTTCAACCACTAATTTGAAAAGATACATGCACCCCAGTGTTCATAGCAGCATTATTTACAATTGCCAAGGTATGTAAATGACCTAAGTGTCCATCAAGAGATGAATGGATAAAGAAGCTGTGGTATATATATACAATGGAATACTATTCAGCCCATAAAAAAGAATGAAATTTCGCCATTTGCAGCAACATGGATGGACTTGGAGGGTATTATGTCAAATGAAATAAGTCAGACAGACAAAGACAAATACTGTATGATATCTTATCTGTGGAATCTAAAAAACACAACAAACTAGTGACTAAAACAGAAAAGAAGCAGACTTACAGATATAGAGACAAACTAGTTGTTACCAGTGGGGAGAGGGAAGGGGGAAGGGGCCATAGAGGTGTAGGGGTAAAAAAGGGGTTCTTATATGATTACATGAAATCATGTATGTGAAAGTTTTGAAAATTATAAAGCACTATACAACTTAAAGAATCTTTCATTCAATTTTTTTAAAACAAGCAAAATAGGCTTTTCTGTCCGGGAGAGTTAACTGCACATGTTCTCTGAAATGGTGAGCTTATAAAAGCTCACAGAAATAATTTTCAGTGTTTTATTTTATTTTTTGAAAGCACTATTGGAATTAAATTGTTGAAATACTGTTAAAAAAACAAAACAAAACACTTTTGTTGACCTCCACTAACATCTCTCTCTTAGGTTAATGTAAGTCAGTCGAAAATAAATGGGGCCATGAGAGACATATTTTAGAATTTATTCTAGGTACCACCATGAGCTTTTCTTGAAAAAACAATTAATCCAAACTGTAAGCACTGCCATTTAATATCTATTAATAAAACGGAAGGTCTTTACATAACTAGTTCCTGGAAATGATGATTATGAACAATGCAAATATCTCTGCTCCTTTTTTCCCACCCACCAACTCCCACTCCCCTCCACTAAATAGTTCAGGGCTGTTTGGTTTATTTAGAGCATAAGGGGTGAACAAAAAAACTGTAGTAAAACTTGTGGATGAATTATTTTCTCACACCATATTATTGTGCAGAATTTCAGATTTCATTAGAAAAAGCCCTTATTTCTCATCTGTCATTCCCTTTTCTAAATCTTGCAGAACTTCTCTCCATAGAGAAAGAAATGGAAGATTGAATTTCCTTTTGAGCTATGTTTCTCAACCTTTGTGAAGCTGTCACCTTTTTTGATAAACTTAAAAATCTCACCACCACTCCCAAGATTCTTACACATCTTTTCAGTAGAGCACCCCTCCCCAGTTCACCTAGGGAAACTTTCTGATCTATCGTGCCAGAGAAGATTTAGTCCTGAAGATTTTGAAAGATTTGCTTTCTGTGGTTGGTGTTACAAAAACTATAGGCATTTTTATTTTCCAGATATAAAATCACACTATAATATTAAGTATGTGTATTTCAAGTCCATGCCAAGCCCCATCCCGAGCCCCACCCCGTGGAGACTGAGCTACATCCCCCTCTTCTATCTGAGAATCACTGATGAAGCAAGTCCACAGGTGACCCACCTCTCTGAGTTCCTCCCCAGCCCCTAATACTCTCTGCCATATTTCCTCCCTCTTTTTCCTTTGGTCCTTCTTCATTTTCCATATCTAGGGCTAATTGTCCCCTTACTGATTTCTCTTTCTCTCTTTTCTCTCTCTAACTCTTTTTCCACTTTGCTACCATTATTGGAATGTAGAGTAAAGATGCTGGTATCAGGACTTTGGTTATGTTGGATGAACAAGGAGGTAAGTTCAGATTTCTTCAGTAAGAACAATTCCTCATCTGAATAAAGTCCATTAAAAAATGATTTGTGCATCTACAGGTGGTCATTGATGTGTGTTATGCACATATATGTGTGTAAGAGTTCTACAGTTTTTATCTTGCTTTTTTTCTCCTTTTTCTGTTGAAAAGGTTGGTAAATGTATGGAAATGTTGAGATCTTCATGGTTGAATAAATGGTACTACATGCCCTGTTATATGTGTTGGGGTAATACAATTTTGAAGGCAGAAGTCATTTGTTTGAATTTTTAATGATAGGATTTTGGAGAGTTTGAGAATTCTCCTCCTCATCCCCAATCTTTCCCATAAATTTGATGTGATAATTCCTAAATAGAATGAGAGTATAGTATACCATATTGTCCATTTCTTTTGACCATCCTAATTCAGCATCTGGCAATATTGATTTCCAAGTCATTATGAGAATTCCTTGAATAACTGGAAGCTGTTTTTAACAGGACATAAACTGAGGGAAATCATTGTAAAGTGGAAAATTGAACCACTTAAAATATTTGAACTTTTTCTTTTAATTATTACGGAAATACTAGAAGCAGTGAACATCAGAGTGCCAACATTTTAGTATAGCATATTTAGTCTACAGTGGAACCTAGAAGGGTAATACCAAACTTTTTTTCTTTGATTTACACATAGAATCATACAGCAATGATTTATTTAATTCTAGCCACAAGTTAGTTACCTGATTCCATTCTGAATTCTTATCATAATAATCAGATTTAGCAGAATTTTTTCTCTTTATGTATATTTTACAAAGACATTAGAAAACTCTTAGCAATCACGAGAAATTTTTTGTCAAAGATAAAAATATAAAATTTTTACAACATGGAACACAATAAACAAACTCCAAGAATAAACCTCAAACTGGGGAGGGGGGAGGGGGCGGGAAACTGCCTTATGGATAACAGACATAAGGCATTTCCCTAAAATACAGAGAGACCTTGCATTTTATCAAAGAAAAAGACAACAACGTACAAGAAACAATGGATGTAATACGTAAATCATCAGTTTCCAAGTAGACAAATGAAACCATGCTTCACCCAACAACACTAATGAGATGCCACTCTTTAGCAGATTGGCACAACTTCTTTTAATTGATAACAATCAATGCTGTGAATATGTTGGGAAAACAGAAACTCTCAGTCTACAGATGGGCACTGTTGATCGGTACAAAGTTTAAGAGTAATTTGATAATATCTCCAAATTTTGATGTTCACCCATCTTTGACCAAGATATTCCACTCATAGAATTATATGCTGCAGATATTCACTGACAACTCCATGAAGAAAAATATACACGCCTTACCTGTAATGGTGTAAAACTGGAAACTAAATGTCTGTCAGTGGGGAGACTGACCAAATCAATTATGATATGGCCAGGAAAGAAATTCTGCATAAAATGTTCTGCAACCTTTACAATATATGAGATCAATTTTTACTGACTTCTGAAGAGTTACAGCAGGGGCAGGGAGGGACTGAAGGAAGGTGTATTATTTGGGGTCCTCTGGGAAGCAACTGCTAAGAATCAATTAGAAGTGTGTGAGACTTCTTAAGGAAATGTCTGTGATGGGTGAAGGGGAGAGGAAGCAGGAGTAGGCAGGGAGAGCCTTTGGACTGTGATGCGGGCTTGACACTTGTGAGAGGAGAGGGGGCAGAAGGAGGATTGGGTAGGAAGAGTCTCATTCTGTAGTGCTGCTCTGAGAAAGTCTCAGCCAGACTGATAGGCAGCCCAGGAGCAAAGACAACCCAATGGAGCAGCCGTGTGACGGGCAGGGATGCATCCGCTCTAGTAAATTGTGCTCAGCTGTTGGCTAGAAGCATCCCAGGGAGGGCATGGCTTCCATGTAAATGTGGTAGATCCCATAGGTGCAACAGCTGGAGGTGTCAGCTAACTACAGGGTCCCTCTTGAAGGGAGATCTGAGGGGTACACCCTCATGGCTGCTATATAAAGACTTTTGTTTCTATATTATTCATTTGTATTGAACTTTTCCAATAAATATACACCAACTAATTTTTTTAAATCGGAAGAAAATTTTTTTAAAAAACAATTGAACATCAATCCCAACACTTCTCCCCCCATTTTTAAAATATAAATTGTCAAAATTAATACAAAAATAATGGAGCCTAGTGGAGTTGTATTTTGAAGGAATTACAATAGCTGTGACAGTCTTCAGAACTCTCCAGATGAATTTGCTATAAATCATAAGACTTGCTGGCTTGATGTGTACAACAATGTCCCAGACTTTGAAACTCAGGACACAGCAAATCATTGCTTTTTAAAAAAATTTATTTAATTAGGCAGCAGGTGCCCATACAGAAGAGTGGTACCACATTTCCAGAGCTAAATTGATACATATATACTCAGGTAATAAGGAGTTCTATCTTATTAACTCTTTTAGTTAATAATTTGCGTGTGAAGGGAGTAGAAAAGGAGCATTGCAGTAAGAAAAAGTTTGAGAAAGGTTCAGGATAATACCATTTTCTCCCCTAATTATAAAGCATTGACATGAAAAAATAATATATACAAATCTGAAGTCAAAAAGAAAGTGAATAAGATATTGAGTTCAAATTTCATTGTACTTTGATGAAGAAAATCTACAGGCAAAATTTGCCAAAATCTCCAATATAATACAAAAATATATTATTCTTAAACACAAATGATTCTCAGGAACATCTTTACATTATTCTCTGAGAAACGAAGTAAAATTGCAGATTGCCCCCACAAGATAGTTAATGTTCTCAGCTAAGACATTTCAATTGTGGCCACATAGCAATAAATGCTAACTTCTTGGTTGAACATATTTCCTAGGATAACCTGGGTTTTACCAGATGCGTGGTGAATAATTGATACTGATGAGAAGCATGCAACTGTAAACCCTCAAAAGTGGGTAGCTTCTGCCTGGTCTTAAATGCTACATGTTCCATTTATACTGTAAGAAGAGATTAGAACTTTTGAAATGACTGATGAGTCAACAACTATCTTTACTGCCATTGTAAATGCATTTTGACACTGCATATGCTGTGTTTAGTTGTTTAGATCAGTAACTGCTTTAAAATTTCTCTCCAGTTATGCTCTACTAATTTTGTCTTTGCCTGAACACCAAAAGTGTTGACTGCAACTGCACAGAAGTCTCAAGAAACAGCCATCCGCCTAAAGAGCCAATCCAGGTTGTCCTGCTAAATGGTTGTGCTAGGAAATTCCTTATGGGATTCTTGTTTTACACCCAGGTGTCAGGAGACACCAAGGAGCACTGAGCATGACAGATGGCCCTGAAATGTCCTACGTCCTTGGACTTTTCTTGTCTCCAAGAGAAATCCCCATGAAAAACCCCTAGCCCTAATGTGGGATGATTTAACCTTTCACTTCCATATCTCTTGTTCCCTTTGTTGGTCTTTGCTGGGTTATATGTTTGTTTTGATGCTGAAAATGCTGCTCTTGGGACAATCCCATGGGAACGGCTACAAACTAAACAGTGAAATCTTTGACCACTGCCTGGCAGAGTAAAGGAAAAGTAAACCCTCATCCACAGAGCCTGCCAACTTTCTTAAAGGGTTCATGGCACTACAGGGTAAAATTTGTGAAAACATCCTTCTTGCTAAAGTCCACTCACCAATATCTCTTATGAATGACTAAAGCTGCATTGCCCAATATGGTAGCCCCTAGTCACGTGGCTATTTAAATTTATTTAAATGAATTTCCATATGGTCATCAATTCTAAGGAAAATGAAAATCATGTAGGCAGCATCTTGTAATTGGTTACACTCATGAAGGCTTACCCATTGGATCAATCAATAGCATTGACCTCTTGCTATTCTTCTACTGTTTCTTTTTTTACTAGATGGAGGATTCTAATGGTCCCATGCTGCTTTACTTACATAATATTAATAGAAAAGATGTCTAAACTTAGATCCCTGAGCATCCTGCCATTGGTGGATCCATTGCAAATAACCAGTCATCCAAATATCATAGCAAAAGAAAGAACAATCTCTTGCCCCAACATATAGTGTGATGTACTGGAATACCTCCCCAATCCCAAATCTTATTCCCCTCCCAGTCTCCAAGAGTAAACAGAAAACAGCCAGAAAGTAAGTTTAGGGAGGAAAGGAGCAGTCAACCCTAGACACTGCATTGCATCAGCCTCTCAGATGCTGCTGTCTACGCCAGAATGGAATGAGGATATTGATTGCTTTCAAGCATTTCCTGAGGAAAATCTTCACAGAAATCATTTAAGTGCTGTGAAGTCCCAATACACCAAACATATCCACAAACGTAACTCAGTAACACTCTTAAAATTGCCATTATTGTGAGCTCCTGCTATATGCCATAGCACTGAACAAAACAGGCAAAAATCCCTGCCTTTATAGCATTCACATTCAAAGAGGGAACCAAAAAAAAGAAATATTATTGTCAGAATATCTGTGACAAAATGGTTCCACAATATTTTTAAATTTCTTTTTAAATATTTTTATTTTTTAAATTTTTGTTTATTTTTTTATTTATGGCCATGCCATGAGGCATGCTGGATCTTAGTTCCCTGACCAGGGATCGAACCTGTGTCCCCTGCAGTGGAAGCGGTGGAGTCTTAACCACTGGAACCCCAGGGAAGTCCCACAATATTTTTTTAATTAAGGATTTGACTGATAATTGTGTATAACGAAACATTCAACCAATATTGGAGCAATAAAATAGTTTTCTGAATCAACTTTTCTGAAAGAACTCCAGAATTCCTATTTGCTATGATCTTTGCTGAACAAACTGGCAAAACATGGCCGAACCCCGCTCTCAGAAATAGGGATTTGGACCTGCCTGTTTGTTTTTATCTTTTAATTTGAATTCTCTGGTTCAGAAATTCAACACTTGTGGGCCAGTTCACTTTTATTTATGTTATTTTCTAATCCCTGGAGACACAGTGGGTGGGGATCTTGAAATGTCAGAAAGTTATCTTAGCTGAAAATATTAACTCAAGAGAAATTCCTTAGGAAAGGCAAACACCTGAATGTGTGTCCCCATGCCATAACCTGTGCATATGTCAGCTGTCATTAGTTGAGTCCAGCAAGTTTTCCCTCTGAACCCAGATGCTTCAATCTCATCTCAACCCAGCTCTCCAGGAAGCCATTAGCAATTCCTCGATTGGAATTTGGCGTCCCTATTCTGTCTGTACTTAACATAGTTCTTGTTTTGAGGATATTGGGCTCCTTTCCCCCCAACCAATCCCCTCATTTGATAGTTAATTTGATCTACAGACTAATTTATTGCATTCCTTAAAGGAAACTGGAATGAAGTCTTCAGAAAAGTACAGAATTCTCTGGATTGTAAAGAATTGTCATCCATTTGTTTTTTAGCCCCTTCAGAGATTTTTCTTAAGCTATTACCGTACCTATATTTATTCAGCAAAAGTTTGCCAGCACTGCACCCTTATTTCCTCCGGCTAGCCTATGCTGGATAAACATTTTGTTTTCCCTTGTCATTTGAAAAGCAGAGCAGAGATAGCAGATTCTTAATAAGTTGAATTCTATTCCTCAGCCCCACAAAAGAGAACATAATAGGCTCTTATTTTCCAAATGGATAGTCTCTCCAGTTTGGGCCACTAGTGAACCTAGCTTAGTTTTCTGGAATGACAATTTCGACTGGAATGACAATTTAATGTGAAATTGTTTTTAAGTGATTGTGTATGCCCTTAGACTGGAAATGTATTTACCAGTTTTATTATAATCATGCCTTCCTTCCCAGAGGCGTAGGCATGCATGCATGAAAATATAGATGAATAGAAATGTAATTAGGTTTTGTAAATAGACAGCCAAGACATCCCATTGCTGTCTTAATGGTCTTAAAAGCTGTTTTAAAAATCCCTTCATGGAACTTATAGTTTACTCAATTTGATGACACAACTTTTGAAAAATTAATCAAGTTGGTGTATGTTACCCTGGTGACCTATAAGTATGATTCATTTTTATGGGTATTGATCTATGTCTTAGGTATACTAAGGTCAGCTTTCCTGGCAGTGATGACTTGGTACTGTTTTATGTTCCAATCCATCACCTTCCTCCAGAGACCCAGGCATTCATTTTTCCCATGCTCTGCCTGGGGTTGGGGTCTAGCATTTCCCATTGTGGAGAATGGGAAATCAGGGGCAGAGAAGTGAAATGCCTTCCAAAGCTTTCATTACAAGGAAGTCATAGGATAAAAGGAATTTAAATGTTCCACTACCTATAACATTGCTGTGCTGATGTTGCTTTTCTTAGAACTTGTGTTAATTGAGTATTCAAAACCAAGAGCTGTCCATGGCCTGCCTTTGACTAGAGAAACACTGCTAGGGGGAAAAACTGTATGGTATCCAGTGATAGTTATCACTGTAGTTGTTATTTTTCCCAAAGAAGAAGGTGGATTATTTTCTACCCTTAGCTGGTTGAGGATGCTTAAAAACCAGAAGACTGAGACCTGTTAAAGTTGAAGCAGACACTTTCTCTAGTAGCATTACATCTGAATGCCTAAAACATAAACTAACATGCTGTTTTCTTTCTCTTGGGTTTCACTGGTGTCTGAGTAAGTGAATATGCTGTGTTGTTTTCCTGGATCCTCAGAATCTAACAGGCCTACCTACCCCATCCCATCGTATCTGCACTATAAACTATTTGAGCATCATTTTTGTTCATTTCCTTCCACCCCTGGCTGCATAGGGGAGCAACAGCCGACTCCAGCAATGCATCCTCTCGGACAATGCATTGTAATAGCTCTCCTTCTTTTTCAAATTCCGTTTCACATAGACATTTCTCATGTTCTGTTGGAAACCCCCCAAAAATTCATTCCACACTGTCATCCCTTTGTCCTAACCAGAACAACTCGATCGTGTCGAAGAAGGCATGAACCATATCAACCAAGACATGAAGGAGGCTGAGAAAAATTTAAAAGATTTAGGGAAATGCTGTGGCCTTTTCATATGTCCTTGTAACAAGTAGGTACTGGGTACCAGCTCTAATCTGTGGCGTCCAGTTTTCTTTCTTTTTTTTTTTTTTTTTCTTTTTTAATGTCAAAGTGAATGTCTGAAGTTTTGTCTTTTTTTTCTTTGTCCTTTTTCATCTGCTTCATTCTGTGGGGATAAAATACTTGTGTTTAATCAGAACAACTGGAACGCATTGAGGAAGGGATGGACCAAATCAATAAGGACATGAAAGAAGCAGAAAAGAATTTGACGGATCTAGGAAAATTCTGCGGGCTTTGTGTGTGTCCCTGTAACAAGTAGGTGCTGCCTGCCTGCCTGAAGCTTTGGTTTCCCAAGGCCCATCTCCAAGCCTTGACAAGCTCATTCCTGCTGGGTGCAAAGGCAGGATGAGTATGTGGCATGCAGAACAGATCAATACCGTCTCCAATGCATTCATCTCATAGCATAGATGATATTAGTGGGAGTTACTGTTGATGCATTAAAAATCAGGCATACTACAGTGAAAGCTTCACTGTCAGCAACTTTTATTGATGAACGTTTCAACATTTTCCAGAACGTGTACCTCGAGACAGAGACTAATCTCAAGAAAGAGGTGCTTTAGAGAACATAAAATCCCATAAAAGAGGGATTTTATGTTCTCTAAATCCCAAAAGCCAAAATTGCAGATTTAGAAAAGACTGTGGGTAAGTTGGGAAGATGAGAAACACGTATCAAGGTCTGATTTTTCAGAAGCAAAAATAAGAGTTAATTTGGCCCAAACAAGCATTTCATAAGTTAGAGAGTATGACAGCAACTCACCCTTTCAACTGCCCACCAGTTGCCAAATCGTGTCAGTGGTTAACCCGTAGATGCCACAGCTGCACCCAACTCAGAGGCAATGAGTCCTTCAACAAGAAGTGCTCAAGCCTTAGCCAAATTGGACCCATCCCTCTCCAATTCCTCCTCTTGGAAGACCTCCCTGTACACTGGCCGAAATGTTGAAATGTGTAGATTTTGCATGCACAACATCACAAAACATTCAACTATTAAGGTTCTGCAATGCTTTTTTGGAATGTAGCAGAAATGTGACATGTGGTTATAAAGGTTTGCAACAGAAGGAACCTGAAAATAAGGGTTCTGGAAGGTAGTCTCCTTTGACTAGCAGTGAAAAAAAAATGCATGAGCGGATTGTCCAACATGCATTTGGAAAATTAAACCCGTTACCCGATCCCCTTCACCCCTCCCACTTCCCTTTGAACAGAACCTTTTTCCTAAAAGCTCTCCTGATCCTAGCTTTTAGAATAGAAATTGATGTCATTTCTAGCTGATTATATGACCATTCACATCCTTTAAACTTTGAGGCTGATTTAAAATATCCCACTTCCTGTTTAGGAGGGGGAGGGGCTCAATTTACAAATAAATTTAAACTTTTATTTTTTCTTTTTTTAAAGAATGATCTACAGTAAAGTCTGATTAACTGGAATCTAGCTAACTGGAACCCTTGAGTATATTTATACTTTTGCTCCTTTCCACTTTTAACAAAAAGACAAATGAACAAGGAGAGAACAAATCCCATCAAGGATTTTAAAGTGTTTCTCTTTAAGGTCAGTCTAGGCAGTTGGCATTCTTTCACTCAGTCTCCATTCTATATAACTTCTACATCCAATAGGACCAAACAGTAAGAGCTGAGCTGCAGAGGAAAGGTCATCAGACACATCAAGAGAAACCATAACCAAGGAATGATTTGATCATGCTCACTGCCCTAAGACTCTGAGGCAGGAAAGTAGCTCAAGAATCTAACAGATATTCAGCCATCACCCTTGAAATAAAATGTACCGCCATGGCCCACTGCTAATGAAGAAAGTCCAATAATTCACCAAAATGACATTGCTACGCATTCCAGTTAGTCAAGATTTAACTGTATATCCTTTTCAGTGGCCACTTGCCCCCAGGTGAGATGTCTACCTGCTTTGTGATGAATTTCACAGGTACATTTTCCCCATCCATCAACTGTATGTGGAGAAAAGGTGGAGGCAGGCCCCCTTCCCTCCCTGGGATGGATTCTAACGTTCAGATGAAATGACGACCCCTATGAATTCCACATACCAGTTGGCAGTAATTTCTTATTGCACAAGAGACCCTAACTGAGCTTCAAAGCTTGACTGAAGTGTTCCGTATTGTGTGTAAATAATGCTTTAAAAACCATGTGTCACAACGCAGTGGCTGGTGGTGCCCTGGACTCTCTGAGGGCTTCGCCCTGTCTCGGCATGTTTCGAAGGACTATGATAGATGTCCGGCAGTTATGTGAGTCTATGTGCAGCATTGTGGGTGCAGTGATTCGCCTTCGTTCAGAAACGCAAACTTTCCCACCCCCTTGACTCTGCCAAAGATGGTATACCAGACATTTTACATAGCAGAAAGCATCACAAGGTCCATATAACTTCTGTTAATGTGAGGATGGAGGAGATGGGGATTTGAAAAAAAACAACAACAACAAAACCAGACTCTAAACTCCATTAAATTAGATTTTGGATCCTATCCCACTAAGTGGGCCTCTGGCTCTTTAGAGCAGTGAATTCTGACTGCTCTAAGGCTGTGGTATTATACACTAGATTGTGGAAGTTGCTGAAATTCCATTTGTACAATTTTCCAATTTGTCTCCAAGGTTTCTTGGTCCCTAATCTTCAAATATTAGTATTAGAGCCAGTTTTAATAAATGGCTATGGTCCTACACTAAAAGAAAAAAAAAAGGTTAAATTCCGGTGTCTTATAATAGAAAATGTAAAAATGGGACCAAAGGAAGTTCTGTTCTTGGACTAAAAAGCATGTGGTTTCTACTATGCAAAGAACCTAAAAACATCTTTGATTGCTCAATTACAACACACCTACCAAAACACGCTGCACATGTTTCTATTGGGCACAACAGGTATGCCTGGATTTTAAGTTTTTCTCCAAGGCAGCTCAGTGAAATATGGCCTACGGAGACCACACCAGTTCCAGACCACTCTCCCCCACCACATCCCAGGACAGTTTGAAGTAGGAGTCTGTAACCACTCCCATCCTGCCCCTCAGCCCAACAAAGAAGCTATTGAACTGCGTTTCAAATCCTCATGAAGGCTATTACTGTCCTGCTGGTGCCTTTTTTGAGAATGGTCAACTTCTGGAGTAGTTTGGCTTAAATGAGAATGCTTCACTTTCTACTCATGCCTGTAGCTGGTGCATGAAGAAGATGTAGAGGGATTTCCCTTTTTGGTGCTAGATGGCTTGTTCTCTCTTCTATTTTCCTGCATTCATTTCACTACGCTTCTTTTACTTTTTGTCTCTGTGGACAAAGGTTTGTACATCGATTCTGGATGTATGGTAACTGTTTGGAAGTACCGATATATTATCTAATTCAAATCATTCTAGAGGCAACTCACAGACCATCACGCTTGGCCAACCACCAATCCTTTATGTTCTCCATGCAGAGTGGGAATGCTTGTTTCCACACATGCGTTGGGGGAAAACAATTAAGCAGGGAATCTTTGCATGATGGTGTGTAAAAACTTGGTCCAGTATGTTTTTCTTGATGACAGTGTGTTCCTGTGGTGTGATGTACACACTCTACTTGGCAGTCTTGTTTTGTGTCTGTCTGCCAGTATGTTTTTTCTGTGTGTTTTGTGTCTCAAAATATAACCGTGTCATTGAAATAGAACTGAATGTCCTCTAACTACCTTAATCCTTGTCTTAAATCCAACTAAACTACAAAAACAAACCAAAACAAGAACAACCCGCGGGCAAAGGTTGCCATCTCGACAATTGCAATTGACTTGATTGGAAATTAAATCCTGAGTAGCTGAGGCATGGTGGTGGCCAACTCTATAGGTCCAGATTATGATATATCGGTATTCTCTAATGCCTCGAATTAAAACTCATTCGCTTGGTTCAGTTCTTAGCTTGAAGAGGTAACCGTTGTTGTGAGCTTGATGCTCTGCCCCCTTTGCTTGTCACTCACCCTCTTTTTTGCATAGGCTTAAATCAAGCGATGCTTACAAAAAAGCCTGGGGCAATAATCAGGATGGAGTTGTGGCCAGCCAGCCTGCTCGTGTGGTGGACGAACGGGAGCAGATGGCCATCAGTGGTGGCTTCATCCGCAGGTGAGCCTTGTGCAGCCGGCGCTATGTAAGTTATCTACTTTTGAGTGACAAACCACCCCAAACTGAGTGGTTCTAAAACAACAACTAAGGAGTTCCCTGGTGGTCCAGTGGTTAGGACTCCTTGCTTTCAATCCCTGGTCGGGGAACTAAGATCCCACAGGCTGCGTGTAGAGGCCAAGAAAAAAAAAAATAATTTTTCTACTTCTGAACCTCTATGTTGGCTGAGTAGGTCTTCCAAAAGCCTCTCCTGGACTCACTCATTACATGCACCCGGGTGAGGGATGATCCAAGATGGCCCTCCTTGCTTGTCTGGTGGTTGGCTGGGGCTGTGAGTAGGGAGCATCCATTGTTTTCTATGTGGCCTCTCCAGCAGGAGAGCTGAGGTTTCTTGCATGGTGGTGGCAGCAACCCAAGGGGCAGGCTCTGATGAGCAAGCACTTATCAAGCCTTTGTCCACATTACATTGGACAAAGCAAGTCACATGACCACATCCAGCATCAGTGTGGCAGTAAACAGGTGTCTCATTCTGTGAGTTTAATTGGAACAGAACTTATGAAAGATTATTTACAGAGATGTGGGCAGGGTCAATAATAAGGAATGGCGAAGCACTTATGAACTAGGAATAGCAGGAAGAATCCTGAAAGGATAGGAGAGAGCTGTCACCAGAACCCAACTGTAGTTATGGCTATGGGCAGGGGCTGTGGGTTGAGATGCAGCCACTGTCAAACCCAACAGGAAACTAGAAAGGGAAATAAATGCCCCAACTCCTCAGTCTCTTGTCCTCCAGTCTCTCACTGGCCATTGGACAAAGCCTACTGGAGGGCAGAGTAAGAGAACCTGGGTGATAAGGTTGTAGAGAGGTCAGCCTCTCTGGGCAGAGAGCAAAGAAGGCCAGAGAGCAGATCTGGGGGTACAAGTAGAGAATAATGAGCAGACCTGAATTCTTATTTATCGTTTCTTTTGAGATCTGGAAGCAAAAGCTAACTTAAACATCTATTAAAAAATCTCAAGTCACACAGACCTGCCAACTCGGAACTAAAGTCTCAAGAGATCAGAAAATAGTAATAAGAACAAATATCTCTGTTGTTAAAAAGAAAAGGAAAAAAAACTATAACTTTTTACAGGTTACTACACTAGGACTTAGCAATGACTAGGGTTGCTGTTTGTACAGCCATCTATACCCAGGCCTTTGTAGCTGAGACTGCCAACAAACCAGATTCAAATGTCACTGCCATTTGTGTATAAAAATCTAGATATCTACCTAGAAATAACAGATGACAATTCTATTCATGTTTCTATTGCTCCAAGGGAAACCAGACCAGGGGTCCTCAATCCTGGCTGCACATTAGAATAACCTGAGCAATTTTTAAAAAGTATCAGTGCTTGGACTTAATCCACACCAATTGAATCATAATTTCTAGAAATGAGATCCAGGTATTAGTAGTTCTTAAAGCTCCTCAGGTGATTCTAATGTGCAAATAGGGCTGGGAACCCTGGAACCAGAAGTATGCCTTAGCTGCTGAAGATCATTTAAATAAGCTTCTTTTCTACAGAAGAAATCTAGGAAGTTCCCCTTTAATTTTATCTGGCCTGGACTGCTTTAAAAACGTTAGAGGGGCAGTTTGCATTGGGATTTACCATGGGGGATGGATTTTAACCCCTCTGAACATATTTTAGCTCATCACCATCTGTTGTAGAAAGATATTAGTTAGCCAGACATTCTGCAATAAGTACCTACTGTTTACAATAAAGAGTTAGTGCCTTCTTAACTTTCAAGCTGAGCTATGAAAAAAATGGAAAGGCACTTTGGATAAGGCACTTTGAGAGCCAATTCCTTCCTCCCCATTCAAACTGAAACAATAATCTTTTATCACAGTTTTCTTCCTTGAAATCAACCATTCACAATGCCACCAAAACCCCCATAGCATTGAAATCTGAGCAAGTAAAAATCATCTTGAACAAGTAACTCCCTTTGGAATTCTTGGGAGCAAACAGGATTAAGGGGAAGACGGTAATTCTCATTACTCTTCCCATTGATGTTGGTCCCAAATGGGGAAGAAGATGAGTGGAGAAATTCTCTGACTTAGTACAGTAGCTTTTGTTTCATTCTAAATTTGAGTCTTGGAGATTTTGACTGACACTTCAGAAAGAAAAATACAGTTTCTAACTAGTTCCATTCTCTGACCTGGAACCCTCCCAACTAATCCTCCCAGCTGATTTTACCCTTAAAAAAATGAAAATTGGGATAAACATATGAAGGGAGGAAATGATGTGTTGGTGGAAGCAAGAGAAGAAGATAAATTAATCTATTTAATATGCTTTCTTTAAAAATAGAAATGTAAGTGTTCAATAATGCACTTTAAAACATCATTTTCCAATGTACAACAGCGAACATGTGTTCTTGTATAGAATAGAAATTTTAAAAGAATAGGATTGATACCTAGAGGTCTACAGATTTTCCCTAAACTTTGAGTCCTTGGTATTTGAGGTTTTTTCCTATCTTCTAAAAACTGTTCTTTGATGCCCAGGGTAACAAATGATGCCCGAGAAAATGAAATGGATGAAAACCTGGAGCAGGTGAGCGGCATCATTGGAAACCTCCGTCACATGGCCCTGGATATGGGCAATGAGATCGATACACAGAACCGCCAGATCGACAGGATCATGGAGAAGGTGAGCATGTGGCATTCAGCAAGTTTCCATTGTTTATCACTTCCTCTGAAATAACCACCGAGGAAGTGCGAAGGGCATAACAAGACCCTCAAACCATGACTTTGGATTCAGACGTTGGTAGATAGACATTTTCCCTTAATTTTCTAAGACAAAAATCCAGCAACAGATAAGTAAGTAACAGGGTAGAATTTAATCTAGCAGATATTCCTCAGAGGAACCTTTGCTTCAGGCATTGTGCTAGGAATCAAAGGACATATTAAGATGAGAAAGACATCATCCCAACTGCCAAGAAACTCACAGCCTACAGAAGGCAGTGAGCTTTAGATGAAAATATAATTTGCCAAGAAAGCCACACATCAAATGCTAAATCATGTTAGATGAGGAAAGATTTCAAGGGTCAGGGGATGGGAAAATCTCCAAAAAAACGGTTGAATTTGAATTGAGTCCTAAAGGATGGTTAGGAGCTTGTCAGGTGGAGATGATGTAGGAACAGAATCAGGAAATGAGCAAAAGAATAGTTATTTTAGGTTAGCCAGATGATGAATATGAGCTTTGATTTTATAAGTGCCAGAGCTTTAATGACAGTTCAAAAAGTCCCAGATTCCATTTCCAGTTCAACAGTGCACATGTCCAGATCTCAAAGTAGGGAACATAATCTGATGAAGCTGCGTTCACATAAGGACACCAGGTGTCATGCTAAGACTGAGCCCCCTAGTGTCAACAAGAGGCATAAGGAAGAGTGGAGACAGTAGAATGGAAAAGGGTAGGTTTGGGCTTGAGATTAGGAGGAAACAGAAAGAAACACTGGAAAGCTCTTATATAAAGATTTGGGGCACCCAAACCTGGTATTCTACACTATGTAAATCTGATTCAGTCTCTATGTCTTTGTATTCCACTCCCTCCCCAATCAGTAGACTCCTAAATATTGCTTGTAATCTCTTAAAGGTGTCCAAATGCCAACAGGGAGAAATAGACACATTATGGGTTTAATGGTAATTGTGCATCTATAATCGATTCTACGTGGCTAATCTTATATTGTGTGAGTTTATTCCTTGGAAGATATTGAAGTTTTGAGGCTGAAACCCTGAGTTTCTTTTCAACAACTCATCCACTTTGGTAGGGGGAAGAAGGATGGTTTTTGAGATCTCTTGAATCATAAGGCTAAATACTCAATTTCTTAGTACCTAAGCATTCTCCACTGACTTGAGAAAGCAACGAGTAGACATAAAGGGAACGCTTTGCCCTATTGTGTTCTGTGCACTTTATATTAAAAATATTTGATTGCATAACACTTTGGTTAATCAATATTGAGCTACACAGATGTCAATGTTAGTTGACAAAATACTTGAGCTCTGCCTACTTTACAAGTCATGACATACTTATTATTGTTAAGAGCCTTTGATACGCTAAAGCTTTTAAAGCTTTTAAAGCAAATCAATAGATTTTCAGAACAATATTGGGGGTTTCATAAAGCACTAGAGCCAACAGAAATGGACCTAACCATTACGGCCCAGAAAAATGAACTAAGAAATAATTGCTGAACTACCTTCCAACAGGAAAATGATTTTTAAAAAATGAAGAGTAGTCATTTTCTATCAAAGGACCCAATTGACTCAGATGTAGGGAGATAATGTATCTCTAACTCACTTAGAGTCCTAGAAGGAGAAGTTCTACTAAAAGAGAGGGGTCAAATCTTTATTGATAGATCTGGGCTTTAAGCAAGCTGTTTTCCTGGAAAGGCAAGTGACATCTTAATTCTGCCGCTTTGTATTTCTAGTTCTCTTCTTTAGGAGAATACCTTTCATTCTGGGCCAAGTTTGCTATAAGAGCAAAGACATGTGCAGCTATAAGGTTTAATCAAAAGTCAGACAAGTGGATAGGAAATAGTCATTACAGTTTATATCATCCTTGAATGCTGAATTGCTTAAGAAGTAAGGTAGGGGTCTAGTTGCCATTGAGTAACTAGCCTTTTTTTCCCCTCAAAATAACAATGTGGATATGATTGAGATAAAGCCCATTTCAACTCAGCATTGCTCCAAATGATACATGTTACATGAGCTACAAAATTATTAGTAGACTTCTATCTTCTTGTGCAAGTTCTTACTTCTGATAACAGGAATGGTATGCAGAGGTCTCCTGCATATTTAAGATTAAATCACACTGTAGAACAAAAGAGAATCTTCTGATGTTTCTCCCATATTTTCTCGTGACTCCAACAGCAATCTTCACCCAACTTCATCAGTCATGATCCTTTCTCATCACTTCAGATAGCAGTGAAGTTTTGGGAGTCCAAAACAACCCAATTTTCAATACATCCTTACGGACTGTCAAGAAATTACTTTGTCTATTTTAAAACCTTGTTTTCTGATTTAGGATATTTATATATAGACAATCTTCTAAGGTTAAAAAGCTACGATTCTCTTAGAAAACTATTAAAACAGGGCAAGTTTATATCAGATCTTTATGGGAACTGTTGCTAAGGAAACAACTTAGTGATGTTCAAACTTGGACTTAAAGTTGTCAGTGGAAGATGCTACACACACATTGAAATACAGTGAAGTTGAAGCTTTAGCATTGCTCACATTCTCTCATCAACAAGGAAACATGGAATTTGAAAACTAAGATCTTGAGTACCAGCAAGGTTTTCCTGCTCACCAGCTTCATGACCTGGTTCCTCACCTGAAAGATGATAAGAGAACAGTGCAAATCTGGGGTCAGAACAGGCTGCCATGTGGGATAGTGAGTATCCACTTGTGGAAGTCTGAGCTGTGGCCTAAAATCTACCTGTCATGGTCTGAAGTTGAGATTTCCAGAGTGTTCAGAAGGGTGAACTAAATAGCTCCTTCTACCTCTCTTACTGGCTTTTTTCTTAGTCATCCTGGGTTTCTCACAAGGGCAAATCATGTACCATATCTTGAGTATATTAGCAAGTTTAGGATTCTTTACATAGAAATATGAAAGTTGGAATGGGATATATTGCATAAATAAAGTCCTAAAAAGCATATAAATAGAATAAACACAGACACATTCTCCAAATACCAGGAAGACATCTAAAATAAGATTATCTCAGGAGTTTTTTCTAAAAGCACTACTGTTATATAATATAATAAAGATATGGCACTTTTGTACTGTATGGGCTGGAATTTTGATATGCTTCAGAAATAATTCAGGTGGACATCACAGATGGCTGTTAAAGATAGGTCTGTTCCAGCTCCTCCCAGATCCTTTGAGGATATCCAAAGAGTAACCTCATGCTCTACTTCAAAATATCCTCTTGTACCATCATGTGAAGACTCATCAGTGCATTCTTAATGTAAGAAATCCTAGAATGTTTGCCTCCAGAAATGCTATCCATTTTTAAATGGATGATTTTTCTCATTTGAACAGTTCTCAAAGTTAAGTCTGGAAAAATAGAATAATCCAGTCTTCAGGAGCATTTCACACTGGTCTGAGCCTCTAATTTTCCTTTGTACCAAAGAGTCATTATTTCTGTAGCTGAAGAGGGAATACTTAAGAGCCAAGTAAAATTGGAGAGAATACCCATTTCCCAAATTAGGAACCTAAGGTCAAAAATATGAATCTATAGATCAAGGCAATCAAGGAAAATTAGTGTTCTATCTTATCTGTTTTGAAGTCAACACTTAATTATCCAAACAGATGGTAGGGAGCCATTGCCAGATAATTTAGAGTTATGGATAATCTAGAATTATTTTTTATTTTAACTTGGCAAATTTCTATTTGAATATTGATAACTCTAGTGTGCTGAGAATTCACAATTAAACTGACTAAAGAAGACACAACTTGGTGGAGATTGGAAAGCACCAAGCACAGTCATGGATGCAAAATCAGTAACTGTTGAGTAAATACTGGTTGATATAAAAACAGTCCAGTTTCCCTACACTGCCTCTCAGCTTCCTTCCCCTCTTCCCAGGCTGGAGAGGGACAGACAACATTACCAATCATAATAGAGGAAAACAACAGCCTAAAAAGAATTTTTGTCTTCCCTTCTACTTGCTGACTCATACATTTCTCAGTGGTGTCAGGAATAGTTTATTTTCTGGAGTTTAAAGGTATATCCAGGTAGCAGACCTGGGTTTCATGATGCATGCAGAGCAAAAGGTAGCTCAAGCAGTGAAGGGGTCAGTCAAGGCACAAAATGATAGTAAATGATCCCCTGCTAAAACAAGCCAGTTATAACTCATAAGAGTAAGTCTTCAGAAATGGGGCTAAACAATTATTAAACATCCTTAAAAGCAAACCACGTTTTCACCCAATAACAATAATTACAAGATAAGATATGTTGAGCCCTTAATTTTTGCAAAACATTATTCTAAACATACTATGTGTATAAACTCATTTCATCCTCATAGCAAACTTAAGTAGTAAAATGACTAACATAGTGACTACCAGTGTGGACGCTGACTCCAGGGTGCTGGCCTTCTGACTCTGGTTTCCTCATTTATTAGTTCTGTGACATTAGACAAATTGCCTAAATCCCCTCTGCTTAGTTTCCTCACTTGGTAAAAGGAGCTAATAACAGGATATACCTCATAGTTGATGTTGTCAAAGTTGAATGAGTGGAACTGTGCTCATTAGCAGTGTTCTTTATTATCCCCAGCTTATAAATGAGAAAGCTGAGGCCCTGAAATGTTAAGTAATTTTCCCAAAGTGACACTGCTAATAACTGTACAAATGGCAGGAATTCAACTCAATCCAACGGATGTGAATGCCTGCCATAGAAATCACTGGGTGTCATTCCAGAAGAGAAAGATAAATGATATAACTCTGCTCTCCATAGTAGGGAAAAGAATCATGAGAACTAAGATCAAGCTTCTGTGATCATGTCTAAGTCCAGCCATAAGCAATGGTTCTGGGAACACAAAAGGAGGCATGGTTCATTCTGATCAGGGAAGTCTCAAGATGCCTTCACCCAACAGGAGGAATTTGAACTAGACCCAGAAGGATGAATGGAATGTGGATGGGTAAACTGAATTCTGTTTTCTTTCCCCTTTCTCCAGGCTGATTCCAACAAAACCAGAATTGATGAGGCCAACCAACGTGCAACAAAGATGCTGGGGAGTGGTTAAATGTGCCCACCTGTGTCCTCTTCCAAATGCTGTCGGGCAAGATGGCACCTTCATGCTTTTTTCATGGTATTACCTAGTAGGTCTGCACACATGCACACATCAATCCGCCCCCATTGTGAATGTTGTCTTGTGTCATCCATCAGCCCAACAATACTACGTGTCTTTTGTTCTTTCTGGGTCTCTTTCTTTCCAAAGGCTGTATATAGTGGTCATTTGGTGGCTCTAACTCCCTACGTAAGATGTCTTGGGTTTCATTTTTTCCTTTTCTCTCCTCAGTGGCGTTTGCTGAATGACAACAATTTAGGAATGCTCAATGTGCTGTTGATTCTTTCAATACACAGTATTGTTCTTGTAAAACTGTGACATTCCACAGAGCTACTGCCACTGTCCTTTCTTTGGGTGTCAGGCTCTGAAACTCTCAAAATTTGCTGTCTTTGGTTCCTCACGGCTGTCATCTGTCTTTATGATTTCATGATTAGACAATGTGGAATTACATAACAGGCATTGCACTCAAAGTGATGTGATTTATGCATTTATGCATGAGAACTAAATAGATTTTTAGATTCCTACTTAAACAAAATATTTCCATGACAGTAGCATACTGATGAGAAAACACATACATAAAACAACAGCAACAACAGCAAAACAACAACAAAGCATGCTCAGTATTGAGACACTGTCAAGATTAAGTTATACCAGCAAAACTGCAATAGTGTCACTTTCTTTTTGTCAATATTTAGACTTACTAATCATAATCATCCTTTTTTTAAAAAAAATTGTTTTTAAAAAGATGGGCTAAACACGCTCACCATTGAACCATTTCCAGCAAAATATATGTTTGGCTGAAACTATGTCAAATGGATGTAATATAGGGTTTGTTTGCTGCTTTTGAAGGCTCTGTTTTGGAGAAAGCAACCTTGCTGTGAAACAGTGTGGAGATGTAAATTTTATAAGGCTGATTCTTATTAATCACCATTTCCCCTGTGGTTTGTTATCAGTACAATTCTCTGTTGCTTAATCTAGAGCTATGCACACCAAATTGCTGAGATGTTTAGTAGCTGATAAAGAAACCTTTAAAAAATAATATAAATGAATGAAATATAGATAAACTGTGAGATAAATATCATTACAGCATGTAATATTAAATTCCCCCTTGTCTTCTCTGTCAGTTTGTGATGTGATTGACATTTTGTAGCTAGTTTAAAATTATTAAAAATTATAGACTCCAGATGTCTGTTTTAATTTCTTCATGGACCCACTCACATGAGTGGATGCACTCACATGAGAAGAAGAAATCTGGATGGATGCACTCACATGAGAAGAAGAAATCTGGCTACTATCCCATTGCTCCTAAGAAGCCAGTTCTGTGTGCTGAGGACACTGCATGGAAAAAGCAAAGGTGTCCCTTCTAGACACGATCCAATGACAGCCAAAACTTGGCTTGATTTTTATAATCTGTTTCAGAAATGCTTGTGTGTAGGTTCAGTGTTGTCTGTGGGGAAATGTAGTTCAGCCAGAAGGCATAGAAAAAAATTCCATGGGAAAAATATCTGTGGTACTCAGACTTGGCTGTACATTGACTGAGGTATATCAGGTGTCAATCAACTCTCATCTTCCTTCCTCTCTCCAGTATCCCCACCAAATTTAGACCTCCACAACCACCACCACTGCTGCCCCCACTTTATTTAACAGCTTTATGGATGTGTCATAAAATTCACCCATTTAAAATGTATGATCCAATCGTTTTTAGTATATTCACAGAGTTGTGCAATCTAATTTTAGACTATTTTTATCATCCCAAAAAGAAAGCCCATACCTATTAGTAATCACTCCCATTCTACTTCCCTCAGCCATAGACAACCACTCATTTAAGTTCTGTCTATAGACTTGCCTATTCTGAACATTTCCTGTAAATGGAATTATACAATATAATGGAAGCCTTGTGACTGGCTTCTTTTATTTAGCATCATGGTTTCAACGTTCATCCATATTGTAGCATCTAACAGAGCTTCATTCCTTTTTATGGCCAAATAATATCCATTGTATGGAAAACACATTTTGTTTATCCATTCATCCACTGATGGCCATTTGCATGGCTTTCACTTTGGGGCTATGATGAGTTATGCTGCTGTGAACGTTCGTGCTCAAGTTTTTGGGCAAACATAAGTTTCATTGCTCTTGATATTACCACCTTCACCACCATCATTTCCTCTGCCACCAACACTTCTCCCACCATCACCTCCACCATAACCTATACCCTCCTACCTCCACCGTGACCACTGCTTCGACTACCACCACCTTGACCTTTCCACTACCTCTGCCACCTCTCTAACCGTCTTAACTAGCACCTCCATCTTTATCACTGCTACCTTCCCAGCCACAACCATCTCATTCATCACCACTGCCACCACCACAGTTGCCCCCACCTCCATCTCCTCCACCACCTTCACCAACACCACCGTTATCTCTCTCACCTCTGCCACCTCCTCTGTCTCTGTCTCCTACCCCATAATGGCAATGCAGGCAAATGTATCCTGATTGCTCTGGTTGGCTGCCATATCATTTCACCAGTAACTCTGGAGGTTTGGTGAGAGCAGCTAAGAAGTAAAAACAGTGACGACAAGCTCATCATTCTCAGGGAATGTTTGCAGTTCTTTACCCTGTTCCCAAACCTCAGAACAGGTTCTAGAGATACCCAGGTGCTCAGAGAAGTTATTCTAAGGACCAACTCTAGCAACACATTTATTCCTTAAAATTAAGGTAATAGAGAGGATGCTCAAAGATGGAGAAGACGAATAAATATACCGTGTATGTCGAAGCTGCTAAGGGGTCGATGTATGGGCCGAGTTAGAAAATTCTTTTCCAAACTCCATCTGTTCTCAGTGAGGTGAGTGAGTGTGGTTCCACATTGTGTGAGTAATTAAAATCCCACACTGGATACATGAAAAGTAAGACATGGGTATCCTGCTTTAAGGTCCATCACATAATTCATTCTGAAACATATTTCCTTTGATAATTGAGCTTGTCTACCCTCAGCTTTAATGCAGTCAGCTTCATTTGGCTAAAGGAAGACATATTCCCCAGGCATGAATCAGATCTGTGTAACGCACCAACTCAGGAAGTACAGTAGAAATATAATTACTGGAGCAAGGTGGAATACTGCGAAGCCCAAGTCTTCTATCCCTCTCATCCGTGAGCCTTCAACAGAACACCAGAAGGTGAAAGGTGGTCCTGTGTCCTAGTGACAGAGTCCTTTCCTCTTGTCTGCCTCTCCATTTCTAGTTCCGGTTTTCTTTTTTCCACATCCTCCCCCAGCATCTGCTTTGACCATCTTGTCCCAATCTTTGTGTCACTGATTTGTCAGCACATTGATAACGGCACTGGAAATTGAGAGAAAGGGAAGAAAAATCATACTTGTGGTCAGCTAGTACATTCCAGGTGCTGTGTGAAGTGCCTCATTAATGTTGACTCATTAAACACTCTTAAAAACTCTGAAAACTTGACATTATTAGCCCCATTTTGCAGAAGAAGAAATGAATAGATTATTTGAACCAGATTTCTCTTGTTTAAGCTAATAAGTGACAGAGGCATGATTCAAGCCAGATGTGTGTGTCTCCAAAGCTGTAGAGAGGCCTGGAAGATAAATCCAGGATTGTGCTTCTCTCAATTCAGCTGGTCAGGAAACTCCGAGAGACATTTGGCTTCACAAAGAACAGTAAAGACAAATGTGCTGGGCTTCTTAGTAGAAGGTCTTGGTAAACCCACCTTTCATTCATTCATTCATGAAATGATTTTTTTTTTTTTAGAAGATGTTGGGGGTAGGAGTTTATTAATTTACTTATTTTTATTTTTGCTGTGTTGGGTCTTTGTTTCTGTGCGAGGGCTTTCTCTAGTTGTGGCAAGCGGGGGCCACTCTTCATTGCGGTGCGCGGGCCTCTCACTATCACGGCCTCCCTTGTTGCGGAGCACAGGCTCCAGACGCGCAGGCTCAGCAGTCGTGGCTCACGGGCCTAGTTGCTCCGCGGCATGTGGGATCCTCCCAGACCAGGGCTCGAACCCGTGTCCCCTGCATTAGCAGGCAGACTCTCAACCACTGCGCCACCAGGGAAGCCCTATCTTTTTGAATTATGGTTTTCTCCGGATATATGCCCAGGAGTAGAATTGCTGGATCATATGGTAGCTCTACTTTTAGTTTTTTAAGGAACCTCCATAGTGGCTGTACCAGTTTACATTCTCACCAACAGTGCAGGAGGGTTCTTTTTTCTCCACACCCTCTCCAGAAGTGCTGAAGTTTTAATGCCCCTGGAAGCAGTCCTCGACCAAGGATGGATAGGGCTGGATGAGTGGTTTCCCCAGCTTCTTTGCCCCCAGGTTGGGATGGCTCTGAGGCATGTGTTCTCAATATATTGTCTCCCAGAGTTCATCAGTAGAACCAATCTCAACTTCCTCACATGACATCTTGCCTGGTAACTGTCACTTTCTTTACTGGCTGTCTTCTCTTCTCTGCCTCTTTGCCACCTTCCTACTTGTATTTCCTGAAATCTCTTTTCAAATAAACTACATGCCCCCAAATCCTTGCCCCAGGGTCCCCTTCTGGGGAAGCCCTACCTAAGACAACACGTTTTTATGAGATTCATGACAGCTTCTGATCATCTCCTCCAAAACACTGCCATAGAGAAATGCACTGCCTGCCACCCACTTGCCAGCATTCTTTACTTGCCACTGTTCTTTGGATCCATCCTTCTTCAGTAAAATGCCCCTTAATTCCTACTGCATGTGTCTAGAAACTGGCGTTCCTCAGTGGTGAGCAAGGAGCTGCATGCAAAGCAGTACCAATTATTGTCTGAACCCATGGCTCTGCATTTGTGAAATCTGGCTTCTGCCCCTCATGTAGCACCCACCTTCCCAAAACAAGGGTTGGAGGGATGAAAACTTATAGTGAAAGACAATGTGCTCCCTCTCACAAAGTTATAAACTGAAGGGTAGCTTGGATGTGCTATGGAAAGAGAATTCAATCAGGAGTCTTAAGACTAGCCTGGGCCTTAGTCTATATATGTCTAAGCAAAACAGATATAATGATGCTTGCCCTACTTATTTTATAGGATGGTTGAGACTATCAAGTGGGATCATGTTCATTAAAATGCCTTGTAAATCTTATGTGCCACAAGATGACAAATAAAGTGAAAGAGAACATAGCACCACCAGGACTGAAAACAGGCCTCCCTTGCCACTTTTGGTTA
This sequence comes from Globicephala melas, assembly GCF_963455315.2. Taxonomy (NCBI): domain Eukaryota; kingdom Metazoa; phylum Chordata; class Mammalia; order Artiodactyla; family Delphinidae; genus Globicephala; species Globicephala melas. The sequence goes on along the minus strand of NC_083328.1, from coordinate 49,852,036 downwards.
GAGAATTCACTCATTGCATATGTGCACACACAGTGTACTCCCTGGACTTCACCTTAAGTTTAAATAAATTAATTTTCACATCAAAAATGCTTCATACTTTGTTAAACCTACTAACAAACTCTTCAGTTATCTCCATTCTGAATTGTAGCAGTTGGTCTGCTAAATTTTTCACCATTAAAGATCTATCAGTCTCTTTGACCTTTACCCAAAGGTAATAAAAGTCAAGAGTGTTAGCACTGTTTTTGCCATTGTTCACATCCAAAATAAAAGGCATCCCAGGGACTTCCCTGGCAGTCCAGTGGTTAAGACTCCGTGCTGCCAATGCAGGGGGCACAAGTTCGATCCCTGGCTGGGGAGCTAAGATCCCACAATCCACATGGCACAGCCAAAAAATTTAAAAAAGAGACAAAATAAAAGGCATCCCCTAGATGTTATTGTGAGACCCAAATGAGTCGTACACTCTACAGTTCTGTCTTAATATTACCTATTGTTATCACTGTTGCCAATACTATCAATGATAATAAGGGAAACCAGGCAAAGGATCCAAAGAATATGGTGGAGGCTGTGAACCTCTGTAACAGTTAGCTATTGCTACAAAACAAGCTGCCCCCAAACATGGTGACTTAATAAATATTCATTTGGCTCACAATTCTGCATTTTGGCATTTGAGGCTGGGCTTGGCTGGCAGTTCTGGTCTAGGTTGGGCTCCTCACATAACTACAGTCAGCTGGGCAAGTTGGCCAACTGTCTGCTGAGGAATCTCCCTTTTTCGCTCTGTGGCCTCTCATTCTCCAACAAGTCAACTAAGATTTGCTCTCAGGGCAAAATCAGAAAAAGTCCAAGAAAAAGAGTGGAAGTAGGCAAAACCTCTTGAGATCTAGGCTCATTGCTTCTACTACATTCTATTGGCCAAAGCAAGTGACAAGATCAGTTCAGATTCAAGAGATAGGGAAATACACTTCTTATTGGGAAAGGCTTAAAGTCATATTGCAAAGGGCAGGGATGCAGAGAGAGGTGAACTATATGGCTATCTTGGCAATCAATCCACCACACCAACCGAGAGGCCTATGGAATTCTCCTTCTGTCCTCTGTGTCCTTGTCATCTCAAGGAAGCAAAAGGGTAGATCCTCTGTGTGCCTTAGAGTAAGCACACCCGAATATTCTTCCCCTTTAGTCATATTCAAAAGAAAAACTGTAGGGCTCAGCAGGCAGCAGCCCAAGCGAGGATCTGAGAACCCGAGCTGAGTGATTGTAGGACTGGGCACTGCTGACAGGATGTGGCAGCCAGTCGATAAGACTGACCTTAATCCCAAAATAACGAAACTAATCCCTCCTATTCAAAGCAATAGGGTTTCAGCACCATCATTAACCCCTAAACACCAGAACTGGAAAGAAAACATTTTAAAATGTTCAAAATAGAACTGGATCCTCAACCAGCACCTGACAAATATCCTTATTCTAAAAACTTCTGTGGTTTTTTCCCTGCCATCTTTTATTTGTTGCTATTTTGTGGGAATTTACATGGAAATTTCTCAGGAGGAGGGCAGGTGCTTTCTTTAATTTTCCTTTCCTCCCAATCTTTTTGCACAAAAATACACCATTCTCTTTGCTAAAAGGATAAAAAAGACTGATTACTCAGGGATGAAAAAGAAACTATGTGTGTCAGAGACAGCTTAAGTACACACAAGTGTATCCTGGTTGTCTGGGGAATGGGGGTGTGGGAGGAGACTACTGTCTTCCCAGGCACCGTCTTAACTTCTTTAAAGGAACCGACACAACCGCCAGTTTAGGAAAGATGAGAAAATGCTAACGGTGTGTGTTTTTAAACTTTCAGAGGCTGGGGGGGATAGAAAGCCCTAGAGAGCTAAACCCATACCCTCATTTGTTATTAAAGGTAAAGCCCCCAACTAGGACAGAGAGATTCTCTAAGGGGCTAGAGCTTTTATATGTCTCCACTGAAAATCCACTTTACCTTCCATACCTATTGATTTGACCATGACAATGGCCTACTGGAATTCCTGGCTTCCAAAATTTCATTTCTGTACCTTAAATATGAAGAGCCCACTCAGCTCTGAGAACAATGAACAATTAATTCTTCAGTCGAGATATCCTGACCAACTATCTCAACATAATCTTATTCCAGAGCAGTGATTTGAAGCCAAGAAGAAACAAGGGAGTGCCTTGGAAGTGCTGTCCGCAACCTCCAGGGACTGAATTAGGAGGCATTCCAGGTTGGTTCCTCAGAAAACAAAGCTGAGATAGATGCATAAGTCTAAGTAGTTTATCTGGGAGTGTGATTTCAGGGAGCAGGAAAGAGGGATAAGAGAGTAAAATAGCAAAGGAGGGGGAGCCATATGGAATTAGCCAAGCTACAGGCACCTGGGTGTTGATTCCCATGGGGCAGCTGAGAAGCCCTGTGAAATGCACATCAGGACCATCTTCCTGGGGCAAGCTGGGGAGATTTACCCATCAGCTTCCATCTGCCTTTAGTTAAGGATAGCCACAGGGCAGGGCATCAACTCCCAGATACTTCTGAGTGAGGCACCTGAATGTCAAGGGGCTCTTTTCAAGGTTGTCCTGCCGTAGAAGATCAAAGGCCTCCAGGCAGAAGTGAGAGATGGGGCTGAGGCAGGTACTGTCAGTTCATGCTTGTTGAAATCTGCATGAAACTGGTCACTACTGCTGTGGCTGGGATAAGAGACAGGGACAAGAGAGTTGGAAGGTATGTTTAAGAAGCATCTGATGTGCATTGCATACAGTTGTGCAGTTTGCATACTGCTCAACTCTAGAGGGTGCCATTCACAGCATAATAGCAGCTCCATATTTCCCTGCTTTATATATAGGGTCTCAAATGAGATTTTGTTTGAAAGAGATTCCACTGCTAAAAAAGAAAATGTAAAAACAACATAAGATGAAACCTTTAAAAGCTTCTGTTTTAGAATAATTTGGAGGACCAACAGAAGGGACAAACTGAAGAATAGATGGGAAAAAAAATAAAGTTCTATACATTAGTGATGGATCAAAGGCTTTGGATGTTAACAGAAAAGTAACAGGGAAGGCTTGCTTTTTGTTTTTGTTTTTTGAGTCCTGGAAACCCAAAGGCAAAAGGCCAGAAAGTTTAGCATTAGGAGGGAGATAAGGAAGAGGAACACCAAAGAAGATAGTATTGAGCAATTCTGGCAAAATGACAACACAGAAGAGATGGAGGGAGTGGGGGTGGGGGAGCAGAGAATGCCATAACTAGTTAAAAGGAAATAAGAAAGAAATATAAAAGAGAACTTTTAGATAAAAATACTACCCGGGGCTTCCCTGGTGGTGCAGTGGTTGGGAGTCCGCCTGCCGATGCAGGGGACGCGGGTTCATGCCCCGGTGCGGGAGGATCCCGCATGCCGCGGAGTGGCTGGGCCGGTGAGCCATGGCCGCTGAGCCTGCGCGTCCGAAGCCTGTGCTCCGCAACGGGAGAGGCCGCAGAGGTGAGAGGCCCGCGTACTAGGAAAACAAAAAAACAAAAAAAAAACAACTACCCGAAGGATTGGAGGATAGGGGCTGGTTATGGACTCAGTTCCTTGTTACTATTTCTCTTTCATCTTCCGGAAATAACCTCACCTGCAATCCTTGGTCCTTCTCTCTTCCTTTATTCTTTTTTTTTTTTTTTTTTTTTGCGGTATGCGGGAGCCCTCTCACTGTTGTGGTCTCTCCCGTTGCAGAGCACAGGCTCTGGACGCACAGGCTCAGCGGCCATGTCTCATGGGCCCAGCCGCTCCGCAGCACGTGGGATCTTCCCGGACCGGGGCACGAACCCGCGTCCCCTGCATCAGCAGGCGGACTCTCAACCACTGCGCCACCAGGGAAGCCCTCCACCTACCTTTATTCTCACAGTGATCAAGGTGACCTTGATTATAAGCTTCTGCACTGCAAAGCTTCTCTCATCCTCAGTTTCATCCAATATTGCTCCAAAGTTCAGAGAAAAAAAATCATCTCTGACCAAAAATTTTACACTTCCATTCTCTCGTGTTCTTACATATCTGTACATGCCCTTCAAACTCATCTAAACTTCTAGCTGCTTCTCCTACATTTTTTCTAAGTCCAACTTCCTAATGTCACCAAGAGACCTGGTCAACAACTTCCTCCACTCTTGTACCAACATCTGTAACTTTCTGCCCATCAGCCCTGGACTATAAACCCCAAACTCTGGATAAATGCAGCCCACTGCCTGATCCTACCTGCATGAAGTCCTTTGGAACATAGGGTAAAATCACACAAATACCTGGATTGGTGCCAATAAAAACACATGGTCCCGCTGGAACTGTAATGCCCAGCAGGTGGCAGTGTAAATTGGTACAACCACTTTAGAAAACTATTTGGCAGGACATTTGGCCCTCCGTATCTGGGATTCTGCATCTGCAGATTCAACCGATCACAAATCTATCAGTAAGGGACTTGACCATCCGCAGACTCTGGTATCCGAAGGGGTTCTTGGAACCCATCCCCCGAGGAAACAAAGGGATCACTGTATCTACAAAAGCTAAATATATGCATACACTATGATTCAGCAATTCCATTCCTAGGTATCTACCCATCAGATATGTACTTTCGTTCATCAAAGACATGTACTAGAATGTTCATAGCAGAAAGTATTCATTATAGCCTCAAAGTGGGATTTGCTCAAATGCCCGTCAATAATAGAATGGAGAAATCTATTATGGTTGTTTACACATGGAATTCTTCCAGCAATGGGAATGTGCAAACTACAACTACATGCTAAAGCAAGGAGCATAGACCTTATTAATTCAATGCAGAATGACAGAAGCCAAATATAAAGAACACTTTGTTTGATTCCACATATATAAAGTTCAAAAACAGAATAAATCAATCCATAGGGTTAGAAGTTAGGATAGTTATTACCCTTAGAGTGAAGGGCTAGTAACTTAACCAGGACACAGAGAAGTTTCTGGGGCATTAATAATGTCCTGTTTCTTGACATCAATGCTGGTTACATGGGTGTATTCAGTTTGCAAAAATTCACTGAGCTTTAGAATATGACATGTGTGCACCTTTTTGGATGTATATTATATACCTCAACAAGAAGTTTCAAAAGAGTTATAAAAACAACAAAATAGAGTCCCCAGCTTCATCTTGCTCTCCCTTCAGCTGTAAGGGGCTTTCAAATATAAAGGAACCCCTTCTGAACCATCCTTTTCGTTTCCTCTCTCCTAGAATGATTTTACCTTGTATTTCAAGAGAAAAAGTGAAGTTGTCAGTTTTGAAGTTGTCAGAAGGAGCATAGTTATGAGCCCTGTGGAAGCTCCCCTGCTGTCTGTCTTTATATTCTTTCGTTAGCTCACTGCTTTTGCTCTCTCATAATGCTGCTGCAGGGGACCAACCATGTCCAACTCATCCATCTCAACCTTTCAGCTTCTGCTCTCATCACTTCTTCATTCCCTAGATCTTTCTTAGTCTGATTCCCAAAACAGGGAATCCAATTAGCTCCTCCCTTATTTTCACAACAAGCAACATCATAGGTTGCTGACTCTTTGACATTTGGTTTGGATAGGCTGAGCTCAGTCACATGCTCACTCGTGCTCCAGTTAGCTATTGCTGGAGAGTTAGGTCATGTGACACAAAACATGGCCACCTAAGCAACAGGAGCTTTAAGGAAAAGGGGTGTAGTGAGTGAGTACCTATTGATATCTATATATTCACCTTAAATCTTTAGTCTAAAAGATTTCTTTTTTAATTTAGATTCTCCCAAAGCAGAACCTGAGTTAGGGATTCAGATTCAGACAGTTTATTTGGGAGGTAATCCCAGTGTGCAGGAGTGAGGGATCTGGTAAGGAAGAAAAGCCAGTACAAGCATGTGTTGTCAAAATCACTGCTCTGGGCAATGGAGCTCAGTTCCATGGGAACCTCTGAAAACTTTACAGAATGCCTCTCAGAATTGTCCAGTCTAAAGAGGAAAGGCAAGAGCATTCTTTTTTCTTTTCTTTTTTTCCAGCTTTATTGAGCTATAATTAACATGCAAAATTTTTTGTAAGTTTAAAGTGTACAAGGTGATATTTGATATGTGTTTATATTGCAAAATGATTACCACAATAAGGTTAATTAACACATCCATTACCTCACATAATTATAATTTTTTTTGTTTAAGAACATTTTAGATTTACTTTCTTAGCAACTTTCAAATATATAATACAGTATTATTAACTATAGTCACCATGCTGGATATTAGATCCCCAGAATATATTCATTTTATAACTGTGAAGTTTGTGCCCTTTGACCAATTTCTCCTTATTACCCCTACCCACAGCTCCTAGCAACCACCATTCTATTCCCTGTTTCTATGAGTTCAGCTTTTCTTCAGATTTCACATATAAATGAGGTCACATAGTATTTGTCTTCCTCTGTTGGACTTATTTCACTTAACAGAATATCTTCAAGGTTTATTCATGTTGTCACAAATGGCAGGATTTCCTCCTTTTTATGGCTGAATAATATTCCATTGTGTGTAAATACTATCAATACATTTACTTTATCCATTCATCTGCTGATGGACACTTAGGGTTGTTTCCATATCTTGGCTACTGTCAATAATGCAAGACAGAATCATTCATTCATTAGCTCACATCCACATGGGTGGAGGATTGTTGATTCCCCCACAGAGGTGTTAACTCCCCCATACTTCTAAGCTTTCATGTACAGGGCTGAGCAAGCTCTCACTGGTGCTCATGGCATTGGAGAAGCCCTGGACAGAAGGGAAAACTTAAAGTTTTCAAGACACTGTGTGCTTGAAATGAGTCAAAGACTGCACAGGACTATCTACCCCTCCATGACTGAAATCAGAGCTGAGGTCTAGAGACCATGGATGGATCTTCCACCAAGGAATAGTTAACAGCCATTGTTTTCTCCATTTTCTTACTACTCTCTCACCCTTCATGACCTTTGATTCAACCCTTGGTAAGGTCACCATGAAGTTCATCATAATTTCTGAGCACAAGACAAAGAGAAAACTTTCCAATCCTCTATGCCCCAACCTCTCTGGTATATTTGATACTGTTGACCTCCAACTTCAAAACTCCTTCCTTGTTTTACAAGAAACCTCTTGCCTCTGAATCTTCTCTTTCTCAGTCTCCTTTGGTTTCTCTTCCTCTGCCTATCTTTTAGGTGTTAGTGTTTCCCTGAAGTACTGAGTTTGGTTTGCTTCTCACTCTGCATAAACCCAACCTTGCCTATATTAGCTTCAGCTACAGCCTCCATGCAGATGATGCCTAAAACTAGAACTCCAGGCTTCTTTTCTGATGTCCCAAATCACATTTCTGCCTGCCTACTAAACACCTCCTTCCAGCTCACCCACAGCCACTTCAAATTCATCATGACCCATACTGAATTGCATACCGCCCCCGCTTCCAAACTTTTCTGCCTCAGGACTGAAGCCAGATACCACGCCCTCATTAAATCAGTTGCCAAGCCTTGTCTGCACCACCTCCTAATATCTTCCTCCTCTGCCCCTTCTTTCCTATGGCCACATGTGGAAGAACACAGATTCAAGACTAGCCTCCCCAAGAATTGCCTGGGTCCACACCACCCCCAGAGCGAGCTTAAAAAGCCATCAATCCATTCATGTTATGCACCTCCAGTCCTTCAGTGGTTTGGTTACCATTAAGATAAAGAACAAACTCTTTAGCAGGACATATGAAGCTATTCATGATCCAGTGGCTGCCAATAATTAGGAACAATTTATTATTATTGCTCCTTAGCTTACTAAGAGGCTTGCAGTTACCAGAAAAGGATGTGCTTCCTCAACCCCCACCTCAGTCTCCCAACCCACTCTAGCAAACACCTGCTCATCCTTAGAACTTCATTCAGGCATCAGCTGAAGTCTTCCACTGCCTTGACCACTCTGAGGTAGATTTAAACACTACCTTCTCACTCTTCTCAGAGCATCCTATTAAATCTTCAAGTATAACATGCATCACATTGCATTGCAAAATTTGCCTTTATGTTTGTCTCTTTCATGACACTATAAACTTGTATCCGTTACTATTGTTGTGTCAGAAACAATCACACAAACTCAGTGGCATACAACGATAAATATTAATGTCTCACATTTCTTCCATGTTCAGCAGTTCTGAGCTGGGTGTTTCTGCTGGTTTCTGCTGGGCTCACTCATGCATCTGTGGGTCTGATAGGGTTATATCTGGGCTGAGCTTGGCTGGACAGCTTAGCTGGGATAGCATTACTCCATCTGTATCTCATCCTTGAAGGCAGGGATTTTGTTTCATTCATCATGGCCCTTGGTATTGAATTGCCAAACGGAAGACCACAATGAGATAACTAGTTAATATTGAATATATTAAACAGAAAGTACTAAATTGAAGCCAATGGCATCCCCTACTCTTCCCAAGTTCTTCCAGTTATCCATACCTAAAAGAACAGAATACCCTCTCACCCGTTCTCATAAGTATTATTTTTTCACTATTCCAATGATTATTAGGTAAGACTTCCATGTCTCTTGCAACCTCTCAGCAGAACATTCAAATACCAGGTGGTATTTTATCCACAGGGTAACAAGGATTTGTTTGCCTTCTCTGGAGCTATTTGAAGGAAAGCCACTCTGGTGGTTTAAAATATATATGTAAATTCTTTGATGCTCCCTCCAATAGGTGAAGCCTAATTCTCTTCCCCTTAAGTGGACACTTAGTGACTCACTTCTAAGGAATAGGATAAGGCAGGAGTGACAGTGTGTAACTTCCGAGACTAGATTATCAGAGACCTGTGGCTT